>NC_061115.1:128441154-128492356 GCF_002878395.1 Capsicum annuum | reverse complement strand
AATAAGAAATAAAAGAACAAAATATGGAGAAATAAGGGCAGAATAAAAGAAAAGTTGGTAGATAAGTGAAACCCTAATACAATTGTAGTGCCAGGAAGGCTTAGTCACTAAATTCACAAATGTGCCATATCAGTCCCCAAACCTGCATTACAAACCAAGTAAAGTCCTATAGTGATCCTAACCCGACTGTCTGAAAACTAAGGTAAAGAAAATAAGGACAAGCCTATGGTATTCTATGTACATTGTTGGAACTTTTTTGTGAGTGTGAGTGTCTCAAGATCATCCTAGCATTAACATACATGATTTATCTGAATGAGAGAGACTTCTTCTGTGTGATGATACATGGGTTGTTTTTCTAACTTCTTATTTGTTCGGGTAGTATAACTTGTACATATGCATGATTGCTAATATATGCCATAGCTTGATTCCCTTATTTCACATTGTTAGATTGCATTGATTCACAATTGGTTTTGAAAAGTTAAAATAGGAGTGGGTGATGGTTTTTTAGTTGAATTTGAGATTGACTACCATAGGTATCTTAGGTTTCTCTTGGTTAAGCATTGTTGTTATGTTTTGGTGTGTTTTATTTCCTAAGGACATGCAAATGTTCTAAGTTGAGGGTGTTGATGTACCATGATTTCGTGGAACTTTTGATACTTAAAACCAAAAAATATGCTAATACTTAGGTTTAAATGGGTAGATATGATATGTTTTTGTGTCTATTTTATAGGAAACTAGGTTTTGGGAGCTAAACAAAAGAAAAACAAGTTGAAAGATAAAATTTGGGATACCTACATTGTCACCTACCTAGCATAGGTAAGGTGGCATAAATGTCAAAAAACTCAAGTTTAGAGAAGTTGCAAAAGTAACGAGTACCTATCACTTATGATGAGCTACCTATGACTCATAGGTACCACCTACAGTGCCATAGGTAATAGTATAGGTGTCAGAAGGTCAAAGTCCAGAGAAACTAAAGTTACAAAAATTTTCTGCTTTCTATTATAGGTCACTTACTTGAGGTAAATACTACCTATGATGGTCATTTACTTGAGATAAGCGACAGCCGAAAAAAAGTTAATCAGTTCATATTAGTTTAGAATTTTAGGATTTGTATGTAACCTCAAAATACTATTCTGAATTTTTTTAGTTAGTTTATGTTATTGAAGGAACTTTTATGCACTCATACTATGCACAAACATATTTTGATTCCAAGATTGACTTTTTCTCTTTGAGATTTTTATGTTGTTGGTTTTTGGTTGATTAATTGATTTGATACTTTGGGTTTTCTTTGTCTATTTTTGTGAGACTGATTCTATGCTTTCTTTATTGAATTTTGCAGATTGTTTCACAATTATAAGCGGCTAATTCCCTTAGATAGGGCTGTGGTAACCCTAGTGAAATAATAAAGTAGGGGAAGTGTGAGGTCCTTCTAGATCATTGTTGCAGCATGTATTGTGATTTTCTTTACTTTGATTTCTTTCTTAATGGTTGAAAATATTAGGAACCAACCTATATTAAATTCTAATTCGAGAGAGAGATAGAGATTGGGAAAACAAGACCATAACAGTGATTTGAGGCTATCAACCCATATCTAATTAACTTGAGATTGAGAGGTGATCATTAATTTGGGCTCTAAAATAAGGGTTAGTAATGCGACACTCTTACACCAAGAGAACAACAACAACAGACCCAGTGTATTCCCATAGAGTGAGGTCTGGGGAGGGTAAAATATACGCAGTCCATACCGCTACCTCCAAGGAAATAGAGAGGTTATTTCCAATAGACCCCCAGCTCAAGATATAGAACAATATACCAAGGTAGCATAACAAAAATCAAAGGTAAGAAATAGTAACACTAGATATCTGAGAAAAGAAATAAAATAAAAACTAACAAACAAAATAAGAAATAAGGACACTAATACCCATGTAGTAGTAACACACACTCACCGACCTAAGACACCTACCACACCCAACTCTCCTAACACCTTACCATAACCGACCCACTCACACTAGCCCTCTACCCTAATCTATGACCTCCACACCTTCCTTTCTAGGTTCATGTCCTCAGTAAGCTAAAATAGCTCTATGTCATGCCTAATTACCTCCCTCCAGTATTTCTTTGGTCTAACTCTACTCCTCCTAAATCCATCCAAAGCTAGCCATTTGCACCTCCAAACTGGCGCATCCGTGCCCCTCCTCATCATATGCCCAAACCTTCTCAACCTTTCTTCTTGCATCTTATCCTCCACCAAAGCCACTCCCACATTCTCCCAGATATTATCATTCCAAACTTTATCCCTTTTATTTAGGTCACACATCCAACACAACATTCTCATTTTTGCCATCTTCAATCTTTGAATATGTGAGTTCTTAACTGGCCAACACTCCACTCCACAAAATATGGCCGGACGGACTTCCACTCTATAGAATTTGTCTTTAAGCTTAAGGGTCACCTTCTTATCACACAACATTCTCAAGGCAAGCCTCCATTTCATCCAGCCTGCTCCAATACGTTTAGAGACATGACACTAAGAGAAGATTAATAAAATTCACCATAGGGTGTCAAGAGATGGTTAGTGATACATAAATTGTTAAATTTTACATGCGTAGCAGTGAGGTAGTTAGATTAAGCACGATAAAACTACACAGTTAGAAGCCAGGGGGAACACAAACCAAGGGTTTATTTTAGATTGTTTACAATTACAAGCATTCAACTCTTGTTACTTTTACTGATTACTGCAAACCCCATATTTACTCTTTTATACTGCCTAGTGATTTCAACAAGTTCAAGAGATATATCTGGCCTATTCCCTATGGGTTCGACCCTAACCTAGTTGGTTTACTATATTTTGACATTGATCACTTTATATTTCTTAGAGGTGTAGTTTTGGATTCATCAAAATTTTGGCGCCGTTGTTGGGGAATATGGTTGTGGAGTTATTGATTGAAGTTGTTGAAGTTTTTGGCTTTTACTTTTAAATTTTTTGGGGGGTGTATGCCAATGTATGCCCAGTACTAAGAGTCAAGGCAATCCCTTTATCCCATTTGATATAGGGTCTGAAGGAATCCTACAACAAAATTATACGATATCACAAAATCATAAGATATCATAATACGATCAAGAAGATAATTATAAGATACCTCATGATGATCCACAGTACTTTCCTCAACTACCTCCTCAAGATATAATAGAAAAAACCACTGAACGATTACTTGCAGAGAAAAATATGAGGAGAGATAATAAGGTTTCCCAGCGTGCAGTTTAAGATTTAAAAAGAGTGATACTAAGATTGGTAGATGATTGTCGAGTAGATCTCTATAGAGGTATAAGAGGTAGAGTTAAATTACTCCCAACCTATTAGTATTTTCCACCATATAATGATTGAGAGGAGGACTAAGGGTACGTTAAGCCTAATGAGATAGGAGATATCATTCCTTCTTCATTTCCTCTGTGTGTGAAGTTTAACATTACTAGTGTTGTGATCTAGTTGTTAAATCTAAAAGGTATGTTTTCTAGCTTGTCAACTGATGACACAAATATGCACCTCATAAATTTTATTGGAATTTGCACTTCATACTCTATACCAAGGGTATATTAGGAAACTCTGAGACTCAGGTTGTTCCTTTTTTCTCTAATTGGTAAAGTGACATTATGGTTAAGGGAACTTCCCCATGGGTCTATTACTACATGGAATGAGTTGCATAAGTGGTTCTTAAACCGTTTTTTCCCTCTGTCCATAATGCTATAGTTAAAGGACAGGATCTATAATTTCAGGTAATTGCATTCTTAATCAATATATGAGGTATGGTTTTGGTTTAAAAAAAAGTTGATGATGGTTCCTAATCATAAAATTATGGGAAGCAACTTACTTGAAATATTTTATGAAGCCTTGAATGCCAGTTCCAAACCTATGGCATATACTATTATTAGGGGAGCATTCATGCACCTGCATTGGGAGGTAGCATCAATGATATTAAATTAGATCTCTTTTACCAACCGAGGGTGGCACAATAGGGAGGAAAAGATAGGCTCTGGAACTTATCCTATTAGGGTTTTCAGCAAACACAGAGTTACAGTTGACATAGTATCATAGGAGGTTGCTTAGTTAAGGATTGAGATTGGGATACTTTCAAAGAAATTTGTGATGATGAGCTTTAAGAAGGTAAATGTAGTGGGCACACTGGTTAAGTCTTCTAGGTCATATGATTTAGATGTTGATAAAGAGGAAAAATATCTAAATAGAGAATTAGTTCGTTTTCAAGCCAAGGTTCAATTGCCTGCTTAAGGCAATTGGAACTTAAGGAAAAGGAACCAAGGTTGGGACTAATACAGGATAGATATAAGGATCAACGTAGAGAGAGATAGTGACTAGAGTCATAAGTATAACTACAAGGAGAAGAGTGGTGTTTATGTTCTGCCAAGAAATAGAGACTAGGAGTAAAAGATAGAGGCCATGTTGTCAAAGCTAGTAAAGGGTCAAAACGTCAAGAAAGTTGTCTTAAGGAGATTAAGGTAGACATTTCAATTTTAACCTAGAAAGTGGAATCATATGCTACTGCAATCAAGTAACTTGAACATTAATTTGGTCAAATGTTAGCAACCTTCAATTAACGTCAATAAAGCACTCTTTCAAGCAACACGATGCAAATTTCAAAAAGCGATGGTCACTATCTAGCCATCACTACTTGGAGTAGTAAGGAAACCATTGATCCTTCCATGCCTATAGTAGATGAAGTTATGGATGATGTTGTTGATGTTGATGAGGCACCTAAAGTAGAATTAGAAAAGTTGGTGACTAGTGCTAAGTCATCATAAAAATCAACAGATGTTGATAGAGGTAAGGGTAAGGTTGGTGAGTCAGTAATAAAGACTATTCACGACCTCCCATACCTTTTACTCTAAGATTAAAGATGAAGAAAGAAGAAGAAAAGTACAAAAAGTTCACTGCTATGCTAAATGAGCTGAGTTTGAATATTCCTCTTCTTGAAGCTCTTGAGTAGATACCTAGGTACGCAAAAGTTATGTTGGATTTGGTAACAAAGAAAAGAAAAAACATTTATGAGGATGTTGGTGGGTTACATCATTGTAGTTTAATTACATTGCGATCTCAGGCGTAAAAGAAAGGTGATCCTGAGCTTTCACGATTCCATACACCATTAGGAAATTTATATTTGCCAGTGCTCTGTGTGACTTGGGTGATAAAAGTAACTTTATGTCGTTGGCAGTGTTCAAATTGTTGGGATTGAAACCTCTCAAACCAACGACAATATAGTAGTTGATGGCAGAACGTATGGTAAAAAAGCCTATGAGGGTATTATTTGATTTTATGGTTAAGGTGAAAAACATTATCTTTTCAACTGACATTGTCATCTTGGATTATTGAGTTGATTTTGAGATGCCAATAATTTTAAGGAGACCTTTTTTTCCACTGGTAGATCATTGATATATATGAAAAAAGGAGAGCTTAAATTTAGGTTGAATAGTGAGGAGGTCATATTCAATGTTCGTAGAACCATGAAGAAACTGACTGACATGAGGGTGGTATTAATATTAAACAGTATTGATGTCCCTGGAGGCCTCTTGTTTTGATACCTTGATGAATTCTGAGTAATCAAGGTACCCGCTTCATGCTACAATGTTAAATTAGGTGCTGCTGCGGAGGCAACCTAAGGTATCTTGTTATTTTTGAATTTGTTTAAATTTATATTAGTGTTATTTATGTTGGATCTACGCACCTTAGGTGATACAGGTGTGTTCCCAACTCTCTTGCTTTGTAGTGGCCTAATGAAATAGGGACAGTACGTTTTTATAAGTTGATGGTGAGGCTACTTGAGTGTCTAGATGTCCTTTTGGTGTTTTTGTTGTCGTGTCTCTTATCCCCTAAGTTTCTTCCTAGTAGAGCCAACATGTTTAGGATGTATTGTGTCTTGTTTCATGATGTTTCATGTTTTTTTTGTTTAACTATGATAAAAATGAGTACCTAAAGCATTGATGGTGTATTTTGATTGTGCTTAAATGGTTCTTGACAAAAATGATACCTCTTCAAAAAAATGTATTTTTGAACTGTGAGATGTGTATATGTATGTGACAATGTCGAATTACATTATGGCATTAGAATTAGGGACATAATAATCATAGCTAGAATTTATATGAACTGGATAGTTATTAGTTTATGATAAAACCCTAGACCATTTATATGTGAGATGCATACTTTGTTTCCATTGCTTGTTGAATCCAAAACTTGTTCGGGTTGTCTTACCTAGGTTATAAGATAGTCGGTTAGGAAAGGATCATAGGTCATTTTTGAACTTAGTCCAATCTTAGCTTAAAAAACCTTCCAATATGAATAAACATCCTTTGATACCTATTTTGAGCCTATATATACCAATTTCCTTATTTTCACCTTTCACCTTCTATTTTAATTACAATGACCTATTTTAGCCCTGATCCTCCTTAGACACTGTGCACCTCAACTCAATAATATCGCTTAATTTGATGGTGGATATTATAAGAGTGTGTGATTAGAAGTGGGTATGAAGAAGGGTGCAAATAGGAGAAAAGAAAGTAGGGCTGGGTGTGGTTGAAATAGATGGAAAAGAAAAGCAATAATAAAAAGAAAATAAATATCAAAAAGAAAGAATATAAGAAACCTCACCCAATCTGAATGACCAATAAAATAATAAAAAGGGAGAAATAAGGGTAGAATAAATGAAAAGTTGGTCGTAAGTTGACCCCTAACGTAATATTACTGTTAAGGAGGCTTAGTCACTAAATTCCCATATCAACCACATCAACCCCTAAGCTGCGTTACAAGCCAAGTAAAGTTCTATAGTGATCATAACTCGACTGTCTGAAAACTAAGGTAAAAAAATAAGGGCAAGCCTATGGTATTCTGTGCACATTGTTGGAACTTCTTTATGAGTATGAGTGCTAATGATTATCCCAACATTAACATGCATGATTTATTTAAGTGGGAGAAACTTTTTCGGCGTGAGGGTACATGGGTTGTGTTGCTAACTGCTTATTTTTTTGGGTAGTGTAAATTTTATATATGCATGATTGTTTGTTGTTAATATAATACCATAGCATAATTCCCTTGTTTCACATTGTTAGGTTGCATTAATTCCCAATTGATTTTGAAAAGTTAAAATAGGAGGGGGTGATGTTTTTTAGTTGAATTTGAGATTGACTATCATTGGTATCTTAGCTTTCTCTTTGTTAAGCATCATTGTTGTGTTTTATTGTATTTTTGTTACCTGAGGACATGCAAACATTCTAAGTTAAGGGTGTTGATGTTCCATGGTTTCATGGCACTTTGGATGCTTAAAACTAAAAAATATGCTTGTACTTAGATTTGTTTTGGGAGGTATGATGTGTTTTGTGTCTATTTTATATGGAATTAGGTTTTGGGAGATAAAAAAATAAAAAGAAGTTAAAAACTAAAATTTGGGCTACCTACATTGGCACTTACCTGGCATAGGTAAGGTGGCATAAGTGTCTAAAAACTCAGGTTCAGAGAAGCTTCAAAAGTGAAGATTTCCTATCACTTATTATGAGCTACCTACAATTCGTTGGTACCACCTATAGTTCCGTAGGTTACCAATATAGGTTTCAGAAGGTCAAAGTCCCAAGAAACTAATATTGCAGGAATTTTCTACTACCTACGATGGGTCACTAACCTGAGGTGAGTGTGGCCTATGATGGTCACTTACCTGAGGTAAGTTACAGCCGACCCAAAGTTTCCCAGTTCGTTTTGGTTTAAATTTGTAGGGTTTTCATGTAATCTATAAATAATCTTTTGAATTTTTTTATTTAGTTTATGCTCTTGAGGCACTTTTATGCACTCATTCTATTCATAAATATATTTTGATTCTAAGATTGACTTTTGATCTTTGGGATTTTAGCGTTCTTTGTTTTTGGTTGATTAATTGATTTGAGACTTTTCATTTTCTTTGTCTATTATTTTGAGATTGATTTTATACTTTCTTAATTGAATTATATGGATTGTTTCAAACTATGAGCAGCAAAATCCCTTAGCTAAGGTTGTGGTAAGCTTTGTGAAATAACAAAGTACGGGAAGTGTGAGGTCATTCTAGATCGTTATTGTTACATGTATTGTGATTTCGGTTTCACTAATTGTTTGCTTAATGGTTACAAATGTTATGGACCTACTTATATTTGATACTAACTTGAGAGAGAGGTACAGATTAGGAAAATAAGATCACAGTAGTGATTAAAGGCTATCAATCCTTATCTAATTAACTTGAGACCAAAGGAAATAATTAATCTGGGATCCAATACAAAGGGTTAGTAATGTGATACTTTGAGATCAAAAGAAGATGACTGAGATTCACCAATGGAGGTAGAGAGATGGTTGGTGATACATAACTTATCAGATTCTACATGCTTAGCAGTGAGATTTTTTGATTGAGAATGATAAACCTTCTGAGTTAGAAGCCAGGGAGAACACAAACCTAGTGTTTGTTTCAGATTGTTTACTACCAAAAGTATTCAAATCTTGTTACTTTTACTGATTACTGCAAACCCCCCATTTGTTTTTCTACACTGTCCTATGATTTTAATAAGTTCAAGATATATGGCAGGCCTATTCCCTGTGGATTTGACCCCAACCTAGTTGAGTTACTATATTTTGACATCGAGTGCTTTATACTTCTTGGAGGTGTAGTTTTCTGCAAAATCAGATTATATGGAAAATTTTTTGTATTTCCTTGTCTACAATGTATTGAATTATAATACTATTTATACATGTATATGTTGAAAAGGAAACGTAATAACAAAATTAATGTATTTACTCTAATTACTCTAATCCTGGCTGATTTTATTTTATACCATATATACAATAAATCTTTGTTCTGTTGTAGATCTTGTGAGCTGTGTGTATCTCTTGTGAGATATCAAGTATATTCAGTTTTAAATTGTCCATCCTCCTATTTCTTATAGTTATTGATTACCTTACTGGAGTACCCATATTAAACAGTTCAACAGTTTTCTTTATGTATGAAAGTTGCTTCTTATCTCCAATATCCCCCCTTAAGTTGGAGGGGAAAGAAGAGAGACCCAACTTGCCAAGAACCAAATGCAAAGGTGGACCAGATAGAGGTTTGGTAAAGAGGTTGGAAATCTTATATTTGAATGGACAAAAGATAGAGATATTAACCGTTGTTTGCATAAAAAGTGACAATCTAGTTCAGCATGCTTTGTCCTTTTATGGAAGATCAGGTTCTGGGCAATATGGATTGCATCCTTGATATAAGAGTATACGGGTACTAGTAATGATGGTTCAAGGGATAAATAATTCAAAAGATGAGTGAGTGCTATATGTAGTTTTGATGATGGATATCTAAATTATGAGGGACCAGGTCCCTAGACGTGCAAGGTACAGTACAACTGGCACGCACCTTCTTCATAGTTTTGTCATCTTGTGTAACAAACTTCCAAGTGTTATTTTGTGCTATTTTGTACCGACTTGGATGGATGGTCCAATGATATTCCATCCCTAATCATCACCCTACTATAAAAGGAAAGATATACCTCTTCTATAATCAATTTTTTCAAAGTTTAAATAGAGAAAAAAGATGTAGCAAAACCTTATTTCTTAACTCCTCAAGATTCCTTCATTTTAAGAGCTTAAATTGATCTTGTTCTTGAGTGAGAACTTAATTGTAACTGAACTACTCATGTTATAAGATTAGTGTTTTATTTTTGAGAGATCTAATTAGGTAGAGTTATTTAAGCATTATTGCTGATTAGAGTTAATCAGTGTTGTAAGAGTCCTTGGTAGTGTTACAAAGATGAAGTTGTAGTTGAGTTACTACTAAAAAAGGGAGCCTAGAGGTAAGTTGAAATATATTGTAATTAGGAGGAAGATTATAGTGGATTTGGAGGTGTTTGTGAGGGAAAACCATGGTTTTTTCCAATTTAGGCTTCCACATAGAAAATCTTGTGTTCTTACACTTCTGCACTGCCTTTATTTTCCAACACCTTATAATTGTTTTACCTATCTAATGCTTGAGGGTGACTTTGATAGACCTGGTCCCACACTGTGTGGTTCAACAATAGGTATCAAAGCGAGGTTGTCATGACTTGAGGCTACCCCCTGGTCGCAACAATGGTGCTTACGGTCGCAAGTGACTATAAGCTAACCTATGATCTGGTACCTACTGTGAGCACTGAATAAAATATGAACATAACACATGTGCTGAAGATAAACTAAGAAGGAAATATAAATCTTAAAAATAAAATACTGAATCAATCATAAGTTTAAAACATCTGATAAAAACTGAAAGTGATGGACTGACTGTCTAACTATTTTGTCTAAATGTTTGAAAGCCTCAAAACTGACTGAGGAGTTGATGGGATAGACCCCCAACTAACTCCGACCGACTGAAAAAAATGAAATACTAAAATAACTAAATAAACATAACATGTCCTCGATGGATGAAGACTCACCACAATGGTTGCTGGATTATGTTGAGTTGTCTAACTGTGGTCGGGAAATTGTGCATCTGAATCTATGATATAAGACATTATAATGCAAAGAAGAGTATGCAGTCAATATTTTGAATGTACTAGTATATGAGATAAGGTTAGGCTAATATACATTGGATACAATGTATATGAAATAAGGACTAACTAAATAGCATGAGAAAACTTAACATGAATACATGAAAACTGTAACATCTGAGAATGCAAAACCAAACATAAAGCTATAAATTGATATGAGTCTGAAATCAAAATACCATAAACTATATAACTGAATAACTGAAAGTTTGTACACTTAGTTAGACAAACCTAAACTGAAACTATACTGATACTGTTGGAGGTATCCCTTAATTGGTATCCCGCAATCTAAGCTAATTGAGGTCCAACCTATAATTCTAGTTGGAAGGGTGTCAGTACCATGCCACGGGTACTAACACTGGTTGTGTGGATCCACTAAACTAGTGTCCTGAAGAAATAATAAGTCACCCTTAATTGGAAGGTGCTCTAATGAGATATGTGTCATCCTCCACTGGCAGGTAAATACTTTGTCAACCTTCAACTGGAAGGTAGACATCTCAAACCTACGTTGTCTACGTAGTTCTAGAACTTGAGGATTTCTACTAAGAGTCACACCCTCTAAAGTCAGGTGAGCTCTCATCCCTGAGTTCGCTTAATGTTAAATCCTACTCCCAACTGAACTGACATTTATTTTGGAATGGAATAAACTAGAATAAACATTATTAAATAACTGATAGTGCTCATCATGATCATAAACATGTACGTATACTGATAAGAGTCATGGATTAACTGTCTAAGTACTTGAAAACCTGAATTTATGTAAATTACATAGGTATCGGGTGTTCATAACCCACCATCTCTAAATGGAATCAATAGTAATGCCATATAAAAGCTTTAAAACTATTGTAGGGGATCATTGATGAAAACCCAACACTTAGGTGCTTCATCAAACACATAAGAGTCATGAACTTAAGCATGGAAATGGGTAAAGCATGCGAGAATAACATGATTACAAGACTAAAATCATAACTTAGGGATTTAACATGAAGATTACAACATTTAAAACATGCATTGGCTCATCCCACTTGAAAAACACATATAAAACATAACTTGTAATTGAATTCACAAGAGATTCATGGAGATATTTTAACTTAAACATGAAAACTCATAATTTAAAACCAAAAAAAGGTTCTTATACTCCATGGGTGAAAGGAACCCATGTATGAAAATCACACATACCTCACTAGATGAATTCGTGAAGATTCTTGGAAATTTCTTGAGATTTGAAGCTTTAATTCCTTGATTCCTTGAGGATGGGTTAGGGTTTGTTCTTGAGGTAAAAGATGGTTTTCTTGAGAGATTTTATGAATAAAGGGGAAAATCCTTCTCCTTGGGGACCTAAATTTCATGTCATAGACGAGTTTGGATAAGTGGAATTTACCTAAATGCCCTTAAATGATGAGGAACAAAAGCTGGACAAAAAGAGAGGGGCAACGCAGGATCAGGAGCACCATACTGGAGCAAGCGGCATAGTCTCTGGAGTAGCACAATGAGGGGCACGATGCGGGCTCTTGAGCGACACAATGGAGGGTGCGATGCAGGCTAATCTCAGTGCTGCTACTATTTTGGTGATCCAAACACGCCCCTACGCTTGTCTAAAAATTCCAAAACTCACCCGAGACATACCTTGAATAACTTCAATCATGAATCAACTTAAAAATCAACTTTATAAGGTTGGAAAGATAAAAAATAAGATCATCAAAGTTTAGGAACCTCGAAAATGACTAAGTCCTCAACACTTAGTGAAATTTCTAAGCTTAAGACCCCTTATGAATACAACTAAGAGCTAAAATAAGCTAAGACTTTTACGAGGTATTACAATATTTCCCCCTGAGAATATTCCTCCTCAAATGAGTCTAGTTTAGCTGAGAGTACTGAAGTAACTGAGATCATATACTGAATATGCACGACTGGAAACATAATTACATAACTGTGTCTGAAACATGATAATGAACGGAACTGAATGTATGCAATATTGAAACTGAGAATGGAAAAGAGTTAATCTGAGGAAAATTAGTACCTTAAGTTGAATCTGAGTTCGTAGAGAAAAGTTGAGGGTGCTTGGTCCGCATATCTGCTTCTGCTTAAGTGGCTCTCTCAACAGACTGATTTCACCAAAGAACTTTGACTAGGGAACTTCTTTGTTCCTTATTCTATGAACCTAGGGATCAAGGATCTCGATTGGGATTTCTTTGTAAGAAAGGTTATCCTAAACATTTATGATTTCTAATGGGACAACAATAGCTAAATCACCAATACACTTTTTTAACAGGGAAACATGAAACACTAGATTCACTGATGCTAAATCTGAAGGCAACTCTAGATCATAAGCTACCTTCCAAAATTGAATCAAGATCTTATATGGTCCAATATTACGGGGATTGAGTTTCCCCTTCTTGAAAAATCTCTTCACTCCCTTCATAGGCGAGATTTTAAAATAAACCAAATAACCAACCTTAAACACAAGACCTCTTCTCTTCTGATTTGCGTTGGATTTCTAACAGTTTTAGGATGTCTTCAGCCTCTCCCGAATCAACTAAAATTTCTCCATCGCATCAAACGCTGCATCTTTCCCTATCAAATCAGCTTCACCTGACTCAAATAAACCAATAGGAGATCTATATCTCCTTTTATAAAGATCCTCAAATGAGCCATCTGAATTCTAGAGTGATACCTATTGTTATAGGAAAACTCAATTTAAGGTAAGTGATCATCCCAACTACTTCTAAAGTCAATAACACATGCTCTCAACATGTTCTCTAAGTTATGAATGGTCCTCTCTGCCTGACCATCTGTCTGAGGATGAAAAGTTATACTGAGATAAACTTGGGCACCAAGACCTTTCTGAAAAGCCTTCCAAAAGTGAGAGTTAAACTGAGTACCCCTATCTGATATGATAGAAAATAGAAT
Organism: Capsicum annuum; assembly: GCF_002878395.1. Classification (NCBI taxonomy): domain Eukaryota; kingdom Viridiplantae; phylum Streptophyta; class Magnoliopsida; order Solanales; family Solanaceae; genus Capsicum; species Capsicum annuum. The sequence goes on along the minus strand of NC_061115.1, from coordinate 128,478,865 downwards.
CCCATGCAACCTTACCAACTTTCTAAGATAGAACCTGGCATAATCCTCGGCAGAGTAAGAAGTATGAAGTGGTAGGAAATGAGCTGATTTGGACATTCTATCTGCAATAACCCATAGCAAATCAAATTAATGACTCATGAGGGGCAACCCTATCATAAAATCCATGTTCACCACCTCCCACTTCCAAGTGGTGGATATTGAACTCCTGTAATGTGCCACTAGGCCTCTGGTGTTCAACCTTAACCTACTAAAAATTATAACACTTAGATATAAACTCTGCAATATCTCTCTTCATACCATCCACAATACATTTCCTGCAAGTCACAATACATCTTAATGTCTCCTGGATGAATAGAGTATCTTACAGCATGCACTTCTGCAAGTTTTCGCTGTCTCAAGTCATCAACACTCAGAACACATAGCCTGCCCTAGCAATGAAACACACCATCTCCCCATTGGGAGAAAGCCTCTACTTTCTGACCTCTTACTGACTTTTTCAATATAACCAAATTGGGATCCCTATCTTGCTTTTACTTTACTTCGGCAACCTAAGAATACTCCAAACCATTCTAAACCTATATACTACCTTCAGCTGAGTTAACTAACTAAAAATCTAATCTAGCAAGCTGATGAACCTCACTGACTAACTTCTTCTTATCCTCCTCAACATGAGCAACACTACCCATAGATAATCTACTAAGGGAATCTTCCACTACATTGGCATTTCCCGGATGATACAGCATACTAATATCGTAATTCTTTAACAACTCAAGCCACCTTCTCAGATAAAGATTTAAATCTTTCTATGAGAATATATACTGCAAGCTTTTATGATCCGTGAACACTTCCGCATGAACCCCATAGAGATAATGCCTCCATATTTTTAAGGCAAAAACAATAACTGCCAACTCAAGATCATAGGTAAGATAATTCTTTTCATGGGGTTTAAGCTATCTAGATACATAGTCTATGACCTTACCTTTCTGCATTAATACAAAACCAAGACCAACTCTGGAAGCATCACAGTAAATCACAAATCCATCTGAACCATCTGGGAAAGTCAATACAGAGGTTGAAGTGACTCGAGTCTTCAACTCCTAAAAACTCTTCTCGTTAAAATCTGACCACTAAAACTTGACTTGATTCTGAGTCAATCAAGACATGGGGCACATAATAGAAAAAAACCCTTCAGTAAACAATCTATAATAGCTATCCAAGCCCAAGAAACTCCTGATATATGATGGAGATATGGGTCTATGCTAAATTTTTATTGCTTTGGTCTTCTAAGGGTCGACTCTAATGCCATCACCAAATATAATATGGTAAAGAAAAGCTAGTGATACTAGCCATAATTTGCACTTATTGAATTTGGAAAACAACTGATGAGCTTTAAGGGTCTACAATGTAATTTTGAGATGGTATGCATGATCATTCTCACAATGGGAATAGATAAGACTATCATCAATAAAGACAATGACGAATATGTCCAAGTACTGCGTGAACACTCCGTTCATCAAGTCTATGAAAGTTGTAGGGTTATTCGTTAGTCCAAAGAACATAACAAAGAATTCAAAGTAACCATACCAGGTTTTGAAGGATGTCTTTGAAATGTCACATTATCTGACTCTAAGCTGATAATAGCCAAATCTGAGGTCTATTTTAGAGAAATAACTGGTACCCTAAAGTTGGTCAAACAAGTCATCAATCCTGGGGAGTGAATACTTATTCTTGATTGTGACTATGTTCAACTGATGTTAATCGATGCATATTCTGAGAGAGCCATCTTTCATATGCATAAAAAGGACTGGTTCTCCCCATAGGGAAATACTCTACCTATTGGAGCCCTTGTCTAAGAGATCTTTCAATTGATCTTTCAACTTTTAAGCTTGGATGGATCCATTCTATAGGGTGGAAAATAGATAGGTTGGGTATCTGGAAGGAGATTTATTTCAAAGTCATTTTCCCTTTTGGGAGCAACTCTGAGAAGGTCTTCAGGGAACACATCTAGAAATTCCCTTAATACTAAAATGGACTCGAGAGTTGGAGTCTCAAAACTAGAGTCTTTGACTCAGAAAAGATGATAATCACACCCCTTGGATATCATCTTTCTCGCTCTAAGATATGAAATGATCTACCCCTAAGCAAAGAGGTACTACCCCTCCATTTAATAACTGGTTCATTAGGAAACTGAAACTGAATGACTCTATTTCTGCAATTAACTAAGGCATAACATGAGTGGAGCCAATCCATGCCGACAATGATATCTAAATAAGTTATATCTAACTCTACAAGATTCGATAAGGTAACTCTCTGGGACACTGTAATCGGGCAGTTCCTATATACTCGCCTAGCTACAATGGAGCCACCTTCTAGAGTAGACACTGAGAAAGGTTCTATTAAAGATTCGATACTGACACCCAAATTGACTGTTGTATAAGGAGTCATAAATAAAGTGAAGCTCCTGGGTCTAATATATCATAGATATAGAGATAAAAGACTTGTAACATATCCGTAACTGCGTCAGGAGAACTTTTCTAATCTTGTCGAGACTAGAGTGCATATAATATATTCTGGTGCTGACCACTCGTTCGTTGGAAGCAGCACCCTGCTAAGTCAGGCAACCAGATAGAACTAGAGGACAATTAGAGTAACCTTGCAAAATAGCCTTTAGGTAATCTCTGACTTCATGGCTTGGCTTGCCATATCCAAAACACACATCACTGCCAGCTCTACACATACCCTGATAATTCCTACCATATTTTCTGCAAAGTGGATTAATATGAACACTGTTCACACTGCATTGGGACTTAGATCCTAGCAATCTATCCTGACTATCTTTCCTGGACTTAGGCAATGGCACACTAACTGGAGATGGGGTTGGGGATAAAGACTTCTGATGAAATTGAGAATGGTTACCACCCTCTATCTTTGATGAGAAAAGTTAAAACTACCTATTTTGGCCCTCTTATTCTCTCTTTCTTTCTCCTAAAGATTCTCTTCCTCAATCTGCTGAGCATGAACCATAAGTCTAGATAAATCTATCTCCTTACTCAACATTGTAGTCCTACACTCCTTAACCACGTTATCATATACAGCAGACTCAAACTTACTCATTCTAGACCTATTATCAACCACCATTGAAGGAGCATACCTCTCCAAATTAGTGAACTTAAGTGAGTATTCATTCACACGTAGACTACCCTGATTCAAGTTGATGAACTCCTACACTTTGTCTTCCATTAACTCTAATAGGAAGAACTTGTCCAAAAAAGTCATGGCAAACTCCTCATACTCAATAGGCCCTGGCTTAGCACCCCTATCCTCTTTCTACTACTTATACCAGGTGTGAGCTATATCCTACAACTAATATACAGCTAGCTCTACACTCTCACTCAAAGTGAAACCCATAATATCAGTCACTTTCTAAACCATATCAAGAAACTTCTGCAGATTTTCTTCAAACATAAATCTCAAAAAATAAAGGGGAATTGATTTGGGTGAAGTCCCAAATCCTAGATGCTGCTATATTTTCCATTGGATTAGCTCGGGCAACAGCCTGCTGATTGTTATGAGTAGCTATCAAATGAGCTAAGGTAGTAAAAGCAGCTATGAATTCAGTGTAAGAAACATGCTCTTTTAGGGGATCTTTTTGAACATGTGATAGTGTGAGTTGGTTCTCATTCCTAAATATGTTGTTTTTTTTGGGAGGTATTCTCTGTAAATGGAACAAAGGATGAGTTAGAAAAAGAGTTTAAGCAGAGCTTATGCTCTTTCACATGACATGAATACTGACAGAAGGAAAACTTTTTCTAAGATATTTTGTAGCCTCTTGTCCATAAGTGTGGTGTGCTTCACACCCATGCATAAGACTTTACTTAACTTGGCTTTCAAACTCTCTAGGATACTTTAAAACTCTGGGCTCTGATACCAAGTTTTATCATGACCCGAGGCTACCCCCTAGTCGCAATAACAGTTCTTGTGGTCATAAGTGACCACAAGATAACCCATGAGTTGGTACCTTATGTGAGAACTAAATAAAATATAAACATAACATATGTGAAAAAAGATAAACTGAGAAGGAAATATAAATTTGAATACTAAAATACTGAATAATTAATAAGTCTCAAACATCTGATAAAAACTAAAAGTGATGGATTAACTATCTAACTGTTTTGTCTGAATGTCTGTAAGCCTCTAAACTGACTGAGTAGTTGATGGGATAGACCCCCAACTAACTCTGACTGACTGAATAAAATAAAATACTGAAATAACTGAATAAACATAACATGTCCTTGATAGATGAGGACTCACCACTACAGCTTCTGCATTATGATAAGATGTCTAATTGAGGTAGAAAAATTGTGTCTTAACCTATAATATAAGACATCATAGCGCAAAGAAGAGTATGCGGTTAATACCTTGAATATACTATTATACGAGATGAGGTTAGGCTGATATACAAGGGGTAATATACATATAAAGTAAGGACAAACTGAATAGCATGAGATAAGTGAACATGAATGCATGAAAAATATAATATCTAAGAATGCAAGACCAAACATAAATCTATAAATTGATATGAGTCTGAAATCTAAAAAGACTGTAAACTGTATAACTGAATAACTAAAAGTCTGTACACTTGGTCAAGAAAACCTAAACTAAAACTATACTAAAAACTGTACTAAGATAGTGGGAGGTATACTCTAACCGACATGCCCTAATCTGAGCTAAATGAGGTCTAACTTGTAATCCCAGTTGGAAGGGTGTCAGTATTATGCTATGGGTACTAACCCTAGCTGCGTGGATCCACTAAACTAGTGTCCCACAGGACTAACAAGTCACCGTCAACTGGAAGCTAATAACATGTCTCACCCTCTTATGGAAGGCAAACTCTTTGTCAATCCTCAACTGGTAATAGATATATCTAACCTATGTGTCTACATAGTTCTGGAACTTAGGGTTTTCTACTCAGGGTCACACCCTCTACTATCAAGTGAGCCTTCATCCTTAAGTTTGCTCAGTTCTAAATCCTAATCCCAACTAAACTGACACTGATTTTGGAGAGGACTGAACTAGACTAAACATTATTACATAACTGATAGTACTCATCATGATCATAAACATGTAAGTATACTGATAAGTGTCATGGATTAAGTATCTGAGTACTTGAAAAGCTGAATTCATATAAATCACATCGGTATCAGGTGTTCCTAACCACTAGCACTGAATGAAATCTTCATAATGTCATATAAAAGCTTTAATTTCATAGTAGGGGATCATTGTTCAAAACCCAACACTTAGACATTTAATCAAACATATGAGAGTCGTGAATTAAGCATGGCAATGGGTAAATCATGCGAGAATAACATGATTACATGACTAAATTCATAACATAGTCTTTTAACATGAAGATTACAACATTTAAAATATGCATTGGCTCATCCCACTTTAAAAACACGTATAAACATAGTATGTAATTACCACCGTGTATTTCTATATATTTTCCTATACTTTTGTGTAGTTGTGGCTGTGGGCGGTAATGGGTGGATAGGGTCATGTTCGAGGGGGTTGGGGAGTGGGGCTGTGGTGAGGGCGGGGGATGAGGAGAGAGCGGGAGTGGGAGGGGGTCCAAGGTTTGGCCCGGGGGGGGGGGGGGTAGTAGAGGGCGTGATGGTAGGCTAAGGGTTGGGTCTTGGAATATAGGGACCCTTCAGGGTAAGTCCATAGAGCTTGTGAAGATTCTTAGGAAGAGGAGGATCAACATTGCGTGTGTCGAAGAGACCAATTGGGTAGGGTCCAAGGCTAGGGATGTGGATGGTTACAAGCTGTGGTACTCTGGGAGTGACAGGCGTAGGAATGGAGTTGGCATCTTAGTAGATGAAGAGCTTAGAGGTCAGGTAGTGGAGGTGAAGAGGATCAACGATAGGTTGATGACTATTAAGTTGGTCGTTCGGGGGTTTACCCTGAACGTGTGTAGTGCATATGCGCCGCAAGTGGGATCGGAGGGGGAGGAGAAGATGCGGTTTTGGGAGGCTTTGGAGGAGGTGGTGAGAGGCGTGCCTAGTTTGAAGAAGATTGTTGTAGCAGGGGATTTCAACGGGCACATCGGGGCGCTACCGGGAGGCTTTGGTGACGTGCATGGTGGTTTTGGTTTTGGGGAGAGAAATGAAGAGGGGGCGACCCTACTGGAGTTTGCGAGGGCCTTTGGGCTCGTGGTGGTGAACTCGGGCTTCTCGAAGAAGGACGAGCACCTGATCACCTTTCGAATCGTGGTAGCCAGGACTCAGATCGACTTTTTGTTGCTTAGGAAAGGGGATAGGGCGTTGTGTAAGGACTGTAAAGTCATCCCGAGTGAGAATCTTTCGACCCAGCATAGGCTCTTGGTTATGGATTTGGGTATAAAGAAGAATAGAAAGAGGAGGACTAAGGAGTGTAGACCGAGAATTAAGTAGGGCGGCCTGATGCCAGTGAATGCATGGGAGATAGGGGAGAGGTTAGCAGGAATGGGGGTGTGGGAGTGTAGGGGGGACGTGGATAGTATGTGAGACAGGGCAGCAAGGTGCATCAGGGAGAATGCAAGTGAGGTGTTGGGTGTTTCTAGGGGCCGGACCGGGCACTATCGGGGGGATTAGTGGTGGAATGAAGAGGTGGAGAAGAAAGTGGGGACCAAGAAAGAGGCGTATGCTAAGTTGGTGGAAAGTAAGGACGAAGAGGAGAAGTGGGTAAATAGGAAAGAGTACAAGCTAGCGAGGAAGGAGGCAAAGTCAGCAGTCACGGCAGCTAAGACGACCGCTTTAGAGAACTTGTATGCAGGGTTACAGGAGAAAGGAGGGGAGAAAAAGTTGTTTAGACTCGCTAAAGCTAGGGAGAGGAAGGGTCATGACCTCGATTAGGTGAGGTGCATTAAGGGGGAGGATGGTAGAGTGTTGGTGGAGGACGGCCACATTAAGAAGAGATGGCAGTCGTATTTTCATAGGCTCTTGAATGACGAAGGGGATAGATCTATTGTGTTAGGGGAACTGGAGCACTCAGAGGAGTGTCGAGATTTTAGCTATTGCAGACGTTTTAAGGTAGAAGAGGTTAGACAGGCTGTCCACAGGATGCGAAGGGGTAGGGCGACGGGGCCGGATGAGATACCGGTGGAGTTTTGGAAGTTCGTTGGAGAGGCTGGTGTAAGGTGGTTGACTGGATTGTTTAATGAAATCTTCAGCATGGCAAAGATGCCCGAGGCGTGGAGGTGGAGTACCATGGTCCCTCTCTATAAGAATAAGGGGGACATTCAGATTTGCAATAACTATAGGGGGATTAAGTTATTGAGTCACTCTATGAAGATCTGGGAGAGAGTAGTCGAGGTGAGGCTGAGACGGATAGTATCTATTTCAGAAAACCAGTTTGGATTTATGCCCGGCCGCTCGACGACGGAGGCAATCCACCTGGTGCGGAGGTTGGTGGAGCAGTATAGGGAGAGGAAGAAGGATCTACAAATGGTGTTTATCGACCTGGAGAAGGCATACGACAAAGTCCCCAGGAAGGTGCTTTGGAGATGCTTGGAGGTGAGTGGAGTACCGCTGGCATATACCAGAGTAATTAAGGATATGTATGATGGAGCGAAAACCCAGGTGAGGACGGCGGGAGGGGACTCAGAGCATTTCACTGTCCTGACAGGATTGCATCAAGGATCTACTCTTAGTCCCTTTTTGTTTGCGTTGGTGATGGATGTGTTGACGCGGCGCATTCAAGGGGAGGTGCCGTGGTGTATGCTTTTTGCAGATGATGTAGTTCTGATAGATGAGACTCGAGGGGGTGTGAATGACAAATTAGAGGTGTGGAGGCAAACTCTTGAGTCTAAAGGGTTCAGGGTGAGCAGAAGCAAGACAGAGTGTGTGGAATGCAAGTTTAATGATGTGAGGCGGGAGAATGAGGTAGTAGTGAAGCTGGAAGCACAGGAGGTATGTAAGAGGGATAAGTTCAAGTATCTTGGGTCCGTGATCCAGAGTAACGGTGAGATTGACGAGGATGTCTCGCACCATATTGGGGCGGGATGGATGAAGTGGAAACTCACGTCAGGGGTGCTGTGTGATAAGAAGGTGCCGCCCAAGCTTAAAGGCAAATTCTACAGGGTGGTAGTCCGTCCGGCCTTGTTGTATGGAGCTGAGTGTTGGCCAGTTAAGAACTCCCACATCCAAAAAATGAAGGTGGCAGAAATACGGATGTTGCGCTGGATGTGTGGACTGAATAGAGGGGATAGAGTTCGGAATGAGACTATCCGGGAAAAGGTTGGTGTGACTTCAGTGGAGTGCAAGATGCGGGAAGCACGATTGAGATGGTTCGGACACGTGAAGAGGAGGGGCATGGATGCCCCGGTCCGTAGGTGTGAGAGGCTAGCATTAGATGGTTTTAGGCGGGGTAGGGGTAGGCCGAAGAAGTACTGGGGTGAGCTGATTAGGCGGGACATGGAATAGTTAGAGCTCACCGAGGACATGACCCTAGATAGGAAGGTCTGGAGGGCGCGAATTTCGGCAGAGGATTAGGGCCAGTTTGGGTCGCTAGTGTAGGGAATTACTTGGTGGGGGTTTTATTCCTGTTATGATTCCGTGTTCCGTGTTCCATGTTTTATTATGAATCTGTCAGCTTTCCTCTGCTTTCCTCTGTTTTATATTGTTTATGGGTGCCGTATTGATGTTATGTTATCTGCTTCTGTGCTTTACTATGTGTTTGTGTGGTATCTCGTACCTTGAGCCGGGGGTCTATCGGAAACAGCCTTTCTACTTCATCAGAGGTAGAGGTATGGACTGCGTACATCTTACCCCCCCCCCAAACCCCACTAGGTGGGAATACACTGGGTTTGTTGTTGTTGTTGTTGTTGTGTAATTAAATTCATAAGAGATTCATGGAGATATTTGAACTTAAACATTGAAACTCATAATTTAAAACAAAAAAGTGGTTCTTGGACTCCATGGGTGAAAGGAACCCATGGATGAATATCACACATACCTCACTGGATGAATTCCTAAATATTCTTGGGAATTTCTTGAGATTTGAAGCTTGAATTTTTTGATTCCTTGAGAATGGGTTAGGGTTTGTTCTTGAGGTGGAAGATAGTTTTCTTGAGAGCTTTTATGAATAAAGGGGCAAATCCTTCTTTTTTGAGGACCCAAATTTTGTGTTATGGATGAGTTCAGATAAGGGGAATTTACCCAAATACCCTTAAATAATGAGAAGTAAAAGTTGGACAAAAGAGGATGGGCGATATGGGCTCAGGAGCACCGAACTTGAGCAGGCGGTGCGGGCTCTAGAGTGGCACAATGAGGGGAATGGAGTGGGCTAATCCCAATGCTTTTACTATTTTGGTGATCCAAACACGACCCTATGCTCTTTTGAAAATTTCAAAACTTACTCAAGACATACCTTGAACAACCCCTATTACGAATCAACTTAAAAATCGATGTTTTGATGTCAGGAAGATCAAAAATAAAATCACCGAAGTTTATGGGCCTTTAAAATGAAAAGCTCCTCAACACCTAGTGAAATTTCTAAGCTTTGGACCCCTTATGCATGCAGTTGGGAGATGAAATGAGCTAAGGCTTTTATGGGGTATTATAGAGGTTCACTCTAAAAGGTTCATACCTAGAGTGTTCTCGTTGGGTGGAAAGAATAGAAGCCAAAGGGAATAGATTATTGACCCTAAAGTCTCTAAAATATAACCTAGGTAAAGAAGACACCAAAGTTGCACTTCTAGGAATAAAGATTATTAGAGTTATAAAAAAGGTTGGTCATCTTGGAAAAAAGAATTATCAAAATCCTGAAAAAACAAGAAGGAAAAATGCAATCAACAGTATAATAAAGAAGGTGTTGGGTGCATGGGAAGTCTCCTCAAATAAATCTAAAAAAAACAAGGAAAATAGAGATAGTTTCATGCTGAAACATGGTGAGAAGAGGCTAATCTCAGGTTCCTATAGTTCTCTAATGGCCACTGTTGAAGAAAACAAAGATAATGTGGTAAAAAAGAGGGGTGACAACTAAAAATGATTTATGGATAATGGTTATTCTAGATACATGACAGGGAGGGTTAACTATTTTCTCATTCTCAAGACACTTTAAGGAGGGGTGTCCTTTGGAAATGGAAAAAAGGGGTACATCTAAGGTGTTGGAAAAATTGGCAAATCACCCCATCATGCAGTAGAAGATGTGTATTATGTGAATGGGCTAAAATACAGTCTTCTAAATGTTTCCCAAATCTGTGACAAGGGAAATAGGGTAAAATTCTCATTTGATGGATGCACTGTATCTACCATAAAATCTGGAAAGATTCTTCTTAAGGCCAAAAGAATTAAGAACATATACGTAACTGATCTGGAGTCTATGGCAGATGGAGAGTTAATGTGTCTAAGTGAACAAGGTGAAGATGCTAATTTATGGAAGGGAAGATTAGGGCATGTGAGTTCCTATGTGTTAAACAAGCAGATTTTGAGGGACATAGTCTATAGTTTGCTAAAGCTGAAATTTCCAGACAATAAAGTTTGTGATACATGTGTTAAAGGAAAATAGACCAAATCTTCTATCAAACTAAAGAAGCAAGATACTCCTCAACTATCAATACCTATAGAGTGTTTAACAAAAGAACTCTATGTGTTGAAGAAAGTATTCATGTGATCTTTAATGAGTCAGGAAGACAAATAAACACTGGAGATGGTGAAAGCTCAGAAGATGAAGAACTCATTCCTGCTCAAAGGGATATTATTACTGAAGAGGATGATCCAGGGATCAATAATGCGGATAAAAGTGATGACAAGGATGTTAATCCTGGATCTCACCCAGAAATTCCAACTCACTAGAAGAACAAACATAAAAAACTAGTCAGAATTCATAGGGACCTGGTCCCAGTGGTATAAATCTCAGCAGGCAAAGTTTAAGACACAAGTCCTTTTATCCCCTTGAGAACCTGGCTACACCCTTGCAAACAGGAATTCAAATACGAGCTCAAGCTAGGAATGCTATGGTATTTTCAGCCTTTCTATCTCAAATTGAGCCTAAGAATGTAAAGAAGACCTGAAAGATGCTGATTAGATTAATGCAATGCAAGAAGAATTGCATTAATTTAACAAAAGTGAAGTTTGGCATCTGTTCCCCAGGCCTATTGGCAGAACAATTATTGGGACTAAATGGGTGTACAAAAATAAGAAAGATAAAGATGAAACTATGAACAGAAAAAAGGCAAGGTTGGTTGTTCAAGGTTATAATCAGAAGGAAGGAATTGACTATGATGAGACCTTTGCTCCAGTAAGCCATTAGAATTCTCGTTTCATTTGCTACATATATGGGATTCAAACTATTTTAGAGGGATATCAAAAGTGCCTTTGTGAATGGAATGTGAAATAAGAAGTATATGTCAAATAACCACCAGGATTTGAAGATATTTATTTTCCTCATCATGAACTTAAATTGGACAAAGCTATTTATGGGTTAAAGCAAGCGCCAAGGGCTTGGTATGAGAGGATCTCAAAGTTTCTCCTAGAAAATAGCTTCAAAAGAGAGAAAATAGACAATACTTTGTTCCTAGAGACTAGGGGTAGCAGTCGTTTAATTTTTCATATATATGTTGATGACATAATCTTTAGAGCTACTTTTGTATCCCTGTGTGAAGAATTTGCTAAACTGATGGGAAATGAATTTGAGATGAGCATGATGGGTTAATTGAGCTTCGTTTTAGTTCTCTAGATAAACAAAATTATCAAGGTACAATGATCTACTAAGAAAAGTATATCAAAGAGCTACTGAAGAAGTATAACATTGGAGATGCCAAGCCAATTGATACCCCATTTGGAACCAGCTAAAAAATGGATAATGATGAGTTAGGTCCTTCAGCCAATGAAATAATATATAAAGGGATTACTGGATCCTTGATATATCTTATTACAATCAGGCCTGACATTGTTTTTAGTGTAGGAATATGTGCTAGATTTTAAGCATGCCTAAAGAGACTCATCCAAAAGTTGCAAAAGAATTCTTAGGTATCTAAAGGGTATAGGGAACCTGGTCCTTTACTATCCATAAGAAGACAATTTTAACTTAGTAAGCTATGCTGATGCTGACTATCCTGGATATTTATTAGATACGAAAAGCACCTTAGGAATGGTATATTTTCTTGGCTCATCCTTAATTTCCTAGTTTAAAGAATAAAAATTCAATTACTTTATCTATTGTTAAGGCTAAATATGTTGCAGCAGCTTCTTGTTATTCATAACTATTATGGATCAAGAAGTAATTGAAAGACTTTGGTATTGTCTCAAATACCATCCCTCTAATGTATGACAATAAAACTTCTCTAAACATAGCCAAGAATCCAGTGCAGCATAAGAAGACTAAGCACGTGGATGTGAGGCATCACTTTCTAAGAGAATGTTGAGAAAGTAGCAATCTCCATGAAGTTCTGAAAGACTGATGATTAGATATAAGATATCCTTACTAAGGCTCTGCATAAGGAATAATTTATTAAGAACTAGCTGAGATTAGGCTTGATCAAAATGACCTAATCTACAATGTGAATCGGTAGTTCTCCACAAAATTAGCTATGATCAGGAGACAGGGATACACACATGGAAATAACTTTGGAAGAAATCAGATAAAGTGTGCAAAAATATGAGAAGTCACTCAAGGAAGGAGAAGGACTTGGTCCTATCTCTCAGGTTAGTATCATGAATATGTATAGAACTTGAAGTAGAACTCTTGCACCAAAAGGTGATACATAACCTGTTGGACATGGATGTTATTCTTTAAGTTAGTGTTACCCCAATATCCATGAACTCAACTTCTTTTTACTCTTGGTCTATTGTTCATCCTTTCCAATGATGTCAAAAGGGGGAAGAAATCTGGCAGCACAGTAACAGAGAACTAGTGGTAGGGGGAAAATGAAAAAAATGCAAATGCACAAACTAAAGGTGCACAATGACTGCAGATGCAGACCTGAAGAGAGTTACAATGCTAGGGGTAAGTTTTTTCTACAAAAACACAACAAGGGACCAGGTCCCTATGTTTCATGATAAAAAATGAAGCATGATGATAGGCGGAACATTCATCCTCAGGTGGTAATCACTTTGATTAAATATGATGAATTTGCACTAATGATCAAATTGTATGGTTTGGTTTTTCATCATCAAAAAGGGGGAAAATTACTATATGTAGATTTGATGATGAGAAGCTAAACTACGAGGGTCCAAGTACCTGGACATGTAAGGTATAGTACAGCTGGAACGCACCTTCTGCACAATTTTGTCATCTTATGTAACAAACTTGCAGGTGTTATTTTGTGTTATTTGTACCGACTTGTACAACTGGTCTAATGATATCCCATCCCTAATAATCACCCTATATAAAAGGGAAAAGATGTCGCTTTAACAATTGGTTTTTGCAAAGTCTAAATAGAGAAAAAAGAGGCAGCAAAACCCCATTTCATTACTCCTCAAGTTTCCTTCTTTATGAGAGCTTAAATTGAACTTGTTCTTGAGTGAGTGTTGAATTGTAACCAAACTACTCATGTTATAAAAGTAGTGTTTCTTTTTTAGAGATCTTCTTAGGTAGAGTTATCTAAGAATTGTTGCTGATTAGAGTTAATCAGTGCAGTGAGAGTCCCTGGTAGAGTTACCAAGATGAGCTTATAGTAGAGTTACTACTAGCAAAAGAAGCCTAGTGGTAGGCTGAAATCTACTTTAATTAGGAGAAATATTATAGTGGATTTAAAGGTGATTATGAGGGCAAGCTATGGTTTTTCCCATGTAGGGTTTCCATGTAAAAAGTCTTATGTTCTTACATTTTTGGACTACCTTTATTTTCTAGCACCTTATAATTGCTTTACTTTTCTATTGCTTAAGAATGACTATGAGGGATACTTTATCTAAGCTTGTGGTGCAGGTTAGTTCTGCAACAAGACCTCTCATTGAACGATATTCAGCTTTAGCAAAATAAAGGGATATGTAGGTTTTTTTCTTTTATTTCCCACTAACAGAAAAACCTCCTAAGATTATAACTAAACCACTGACACATCTACAAGAGTCATGGAAAGTCACCCAGTCTGTATCACAAATAGATAAAAGAGAAAAATTAGGGTTCGGATTGAGAAGGAGACCTTGAGTGGGGTTTGACTTAAGATATTATAGGATGTAGAGAGTTAATGTAAAATCGGAAATAGATGGTTTTTACATGTATGGACTAAGGGTCAAAATAGTGAAAGAAAGGCCAGGTCTTATGTAGGTAAGGTAGTTAAGTTTGCCGATCAAATGTTGATAGATGGTTGGATCTAGCAAAGGAGTTCCATATGCAGAAGTTAATTTGATGGAAGTATCAAGTGGATAAAAGACTATGGAGAGACTAGAACAATAAAATTCACTGAGTGATTCTCTCTTAAATTGTAACGCCCTGAAAATGGATCCCGAGATATCACTTGGTGCTCAAGATTACGAGTGACCCTAAGCTAACCCTGCTTGCCTTCTACGTTGGGGAGAGGTGTCATACTCTTGCCAAGGAGTATAACCTAATCTAAGTGATCACATCTATATCTATCATCCATATATGAATGGGAATAATATGATAATCTAAACCTATACTAGCTCGTAGTTCTGAGGCATGAGAACATTCCCAACTCGATGCTAAATACTACTCCCTTTAATCTTTATGCTCATTTTGTTGGAAATCCACTTTAAAATCTAGTATAATGGTTCATTATGAAAATAAACTATATATTTGTTAAGTTAACTATAGTCTGAAACTAAAAAGCAGATTTTATATCTAAGCTGAGATCAAAAAATCAAAGCTTTATCGAAAATCACAAAATACTCTAGTCATAAGGTGCTCATAGCATAATCAATCTTGAAATAGAAATATTCAACTAGGTCTTAATACCCCTGCATAAAATTCATGTCAAAATATAATAATATTAATGCTTGATAATGAAGGTATTGATAATTCAACTCAAAATCTGGAAATTTCTATAATACGCATGAAAATACAAAAATAAACATGAAATTCATCATCTAACTCACTTCAAAGCTCAAAATCCTTCAATTAGAAATATAGGGTATGAACCCTAATTTGAAATTCATGAATAATCATACAAAGTCATGTAAATTTGTAATTAAAACTAGTTTTGGGCACAAGGATGAAAGAGGATCCTTGTTCATAAACCACACATACCTTAATTGATGCAATTACTAAGAAAGCTTGAAATTGAATCCCTATTTATGCTCTTGAAAATAAATTCTTGAATCTCTTGAATTTGGAATTCTTAATTTTGAGATATCTTGGAAAAACAATAGAGGAAATTTGATTTCTTGGAGGTTAAGTTTTGAGGTTCTAGGGTTTTCTTGAGAGAGAATTGATGAAAAGTGAGCTTAGAATGGTTAAAATAGGTTTAAATCTATGTTATTCACGACTTGGGGTCTTGGGAATTGACTAAATTGCCCTTTTAAAATTTAACTCAAAAAATGGAAAAATCCCGATTTGGCCACCCACTGCAATGCACCACTTTAGCGGTGGATCACTGGAAAAGGGAGGATCCTAGTTTTGACCATCAACGTGATGCGGGGCTATCGCATTGGACTACTGGAACAGGGATGAGTCCCATTTTGTCCATCGTAGCAACGCGCTGAAATCATGTCACCTCACTGGAAAAAGGACTAGTGGGAACTGGACTTTCACTGCAATACAATGTAATCAGCTCCACTAGATTTTGATAATTGCAAATTCGTCCTTCACCACGACATAGTGCCTACCAAAATGCCATATTGTTTTACTAAAAATGCCATAACTTCTCAACCCAGTTTCAAATTAAGACGAAATTGGTATCATTGGAAAGCTGAGCCAATTATCTACACATTAGTGGGTCTAGAACTTGAAAATTCTAAATGTATCAATATTTATTCATTTTCAAAGCTAGCCCTTGACATTTTACGAGCTAAACTAAGCTAGGAAAAAGTATGGGTTATTACAATATCTCTCTCTTGGGAACATTTATCCTCGAATGTGGCTAGTTAAACTAGAAATACTGAGGAACTGAGCTATATGTTGATATGCACAACTGAACAAATTGAATGACTAAATCTAAACATGCTAAGCTATTGAACTAATTTGCAAGTGAATGAAATTACACAAAAATTACTATATGGCTTAATATGAGACTGGAAAAGAATTGAATTAAGGAAGATTGTTACCTTCGGCTGAATCTAAGTTCATGGGGAAAAGGTGAGGATACTTGGTATGCATGCCTGCTTCTTCTTCCCAAGTAGCAACCTTAACAAACTGATTTTTCCATAGAACTTGGACCGAGGAAACTTCTTTGTTCCTTAGTCAACAAATCTGATGATCAAAAATCTCTAATGGAACTTCTTCGTATGAGAGGCTATTCTGAATATCTATACTTTATAGAGGGACTATAATGGCTGAATCATCCATGCACTTCTCTAATAAGGACACATGGAACTCTGGATGAACTGATGACAAGTCTGCGGGTAGCTCAAGCTTATACGCTACCTTCCCAACACAATTCAAAATCTTGTAGGGGCCTATATATCGTGGACTAAGCATCCTCTTTTTGACAAATCTCTTCACCCCCTTCATGGGTGAAACCTTCAAATACACAAGATCATCTACTTCAAACTCAAGATCTCTCCTTCTTATATTTACATAAGATTTCTAATGACCCTGAGCTACTTTCAATCTCTTTCAAATCAACTGAACTTTCTCCATGGCTTCAAACACCATATATGGACCAATAAAAGTGGCTTCACCCACTTCAAACCAACCGAATAATGATCTAAATCTCCACCCATAAAGAGCCTCAAATAGGTCTATCTGAATACTAGAATAGTAATTGTTATTATAAGCAAACTCAATCAACGGCAAGTGGTTGTCCCAACTGCCTTTGAAGTCAAGAATACGTAACCTTAACATATCTTCTAAAGTCTGAATGGTCCTCCTGGCCACCATTTGTCTGCAGATGAAAAGCTAAACTGAGATAAACTTAGGTACCAAGATCCTTCTGAAAGGCTTTCCAAAACTGAGAGTAAAACTGAGTACCTCTATCTGAGATGATGGACAACGGAACACTATGCAATCTAACCAACTCTCTGATGTATATCTTAGCATAATCTTCATCTATGTAAGATGTGTGAACTGGAAAGAAATCAGATGATTTG
Organism: Capsicum annuum; assembly: GCF_002878395.1. Taxonomy (NCBI): domain Eukaryota; kingdom Viridiplantae; phylum Streptophyta; class Magnoliopsida; order Solanales; family Solanaceae; genus Capsicum; species Capsicum annuum. The sequence continues at coordinate 128,461,679 of NC_061115.1, read as the reverse complement.
GTCAATCTATCTATAATAACACAAATTGAATTATGCTGACAATGTGAATAGGGTAATCAAGTCACAAAGATTATATTCACCTCTTCCCACTTCCAAGTGGGAATACCAAATTCCTATAAGGTGCCACCAGGTCTTCGGTGTTCTACCTTAACCTGTTGACAAGTTGCACACTTGGCTACAAATTCTGCTATATCTTCCTTCATACCACTCCATCAATAAACTTCCCGCAAGTCGGGGGACATCTTTGTGGCTCCTAGATGAATGGAATAATGCGCACCATGTGCTTCTGCCACAATCCGCTACCTTTAATCATCAACACCTAGCACACCAAATCTACCCTGGTATCTCAACACACCATCTCCCCCTTTAAGAGAAAACTTCAAAATTTTGGTCTTAAGCTGAACCCTTCAGCTTGACCAAACTAGGATCCTTATCTTGCTTCTCTTTCACTTCAGAAACTAAAAAAGATTTAAAACTACTCTAGACCCAAATATTTCCTTCAGCTGAGTCAACCAATCTCACGCCCAATCTAGATAACTGATGAACTTCACGAACTAGCTCTGTTTTATCATTCTCTATATAAGCAAAACTGCCTATAAACATCTACTAAGGGCGTCTGCCACTATATTAGCCTTGCCCCGGTGATATAGCACACTCATGTCATAATTCTTTAACAATTCTAACCACCTTCTCTGACAAAGATTTAACTCCCCCTAAGTAAACACATACTGCAAACTTTTGTGGTCCGTAAACACATCAACATACACCCCAAAAAGATGGTGGCTCCAGATTTTTAATGCAAACATAACAACAGCTAACTCAAGATCATGGGTAGGGTATTTTATTTTGTAAGGCTTAAGTTGTCTAGAGTCATAGATATAACCTTACTATCTACATCAAAATACAAACCAGACTGATTCTAGAAGCATCATAATAGAAAATGAACCCATCTGTACCATCAGGTAATGCTAAAACTGGGGTTGAAGTGAGCCAAGTCTTTAACTCCTGAAAATTCTTCTCACAGGAATCTAACCACTGAAAATTAACTTTATTTTGAGTAAATCTAGATATAGGGGATGCAATAGAATAAAAATCCTCAACAAAATATCTATAATATCTAGGTAAACCTAAGAAACTTCTAATGTCTGATAGAGAAGTAGGTCTAGGCCAATTCCTTACTGTTTCTATCTTTTGGGGATCAACCCTAATACCATCACCGGAAATAAAATGATCAAGGAAAGCTACATATCTTAGCCAAATTTCACATTTATTGAACTTGGTGAACAATTGGTGATCTCTAAGAGTTTGCAACACAATTCTAAGGTGGTCTCTAGGATCATTCTCACTACGAGAATAGACAAAAATATTATCTATAATGACTATGAAAAACATGTCCAAATACTGTTTGAACACTCTGTTCATCAAGTTAATGAAGGTAATGGGGGCATTGGTAAGACCAAATGACATAACTAGAAACTCGAAAAGACCTTAATAGGTTCTGAAAGTTGTCTTTGGAATGTCACATTCCCTTAATCTAAGATGATGATAGCCGGATCTAAGGTATATCTTGGAGAAATAACTTGCACCTTGGAGCTGATTAAATAAGTCATCAATCCTAGGAAGAGAATATTTATTTTTGACTATGACTTTATTCAACTAATGATAGTCGACGCTCATTCACAAAGAACCATCTTTCTTTCGCACGAACAGTACGGGTGCGCCCCATGGAGAAATACTGGGCCTTATAAAACCTTTATATAAAAGGTACTTAGGCTACTTTTTTAACTCTTTAAGCTCGGCTGGAGCCATATGATATGGAGGAACAGAGATAGGCTGAGTATCTAGAAGAAGGTCAATACTGAATTCTATTTTCCTATCGAGAGGTGCCCCTGGAAAATCTTTGGGAAAAATATCAAGAAGCTCATTGACTACACTGACTGACTGAACTATTGTGGTCTCAGACTTAGTGTCTTTGACCCAAACTAGATGATAGATACACCCATTTGAGATCAACCTTCTGGCTTTAAGATAGGATATAAAATGACTCTTAGGAGACACTAAATTTCTTTCCCACTTAAAGACTGACTCATCTGGAAATTGAAACTTTACCACTTGGGTCCGACTATCTATGGATGCATAACAAGAATAGAGCTAACCTATAGAAAGAATAAAGTGAAAGTTGACCATATCTAACTTTATTAAATCTACTAACATGATATTATAAAGGATTGTGATAGGATACTTTTTATAGATCTGTTTGGCACCAACTGACTCACCCACTGGGGTAAAAACTAAGAAGGGCTCAAGGATCTTTTCAGGACCTATTTCAAAATTCATTACAACTAATAGGGTCGCATAAGAGAAACTTGACCTAGCATCTAACAACATATTAACATCAAGATGAAAGACACAAAGCATACCAGTGATAACATCTTATAATATTCCTTCTCCTGACGAGATGGTAAAGCATAAAACTGATTCTGGTACTGACCACCACTGGTACTGGATGATGCATCCTTTGGAGGGACTGGGTGACCTAGAGGAGATAGTTCACTAGTAGCCTGAGTTGGGGATGAACATCCCTATTTCCCTGCTTAGCATGTAGACACACTTTGATTTTATGTCCCAACTTACCACAACTATAACAACCTTTCTGTCCCAACAAGCACTCATAAAGATGATTCTTACCATACTTACAACATAGAGGATAACTAGGTTTTCCACTCACACTATTTTGAGTTTTAGATGTAGAAGTCTTTATCCACTACTCTTGTCTAGCTCTGGGAGAAGAAGCAAAAGTTAAAGATGGCACTGGAATAGATGAACAATTCTAAAACTGTGAACAATTTCCCTTTTAATACTTTGTCAGGACATACTTAAATAGCCATGTTCTAGCCTTCTTTTTCTTCTCTCTCTCTCTCTCTTCCGTGACACTTTTCTACCTCAATCTTCTAGGCATGAATTATCAACCTAGAAAGATCCATGTCCCTAATAAGCATGGCAGTCCTACACTACTTGACTACCAAACTAGATACTCCAGTAACAAACTTACTAATACTTACCCTAGGGTCAGCCATCATATTAGGGGCATACTTAGACAACTGGTTGAACTTAAGGCAGTACTCTTTCACTGTCATCCCTACCTCAGGTTCACAAACTCTTGTACTTTAGCTTCTCTCATTTTACATAGAAATAACCTATCTAGAAATGCATTCTAAAACACCTTCCAACTCATAGGAGCTGTATTCTCACCTCTACCATTCTTCCACATAACTACCCAATCATAAGTTATATTCTTCAATCGATAAGATGCTAACCCTTCATTCTCCTCCTTAGAAACATGCATAATCTAGGATATTTTTTCACCAATTCTAAATAAAGTATGGGTCCTCACCCGCTTTCGACCCAAATAACTTTGGCGAATTCATTCTCATAAAGTCTGATTCTGGCTGCAGCTAAATACCCATTCTGCTGAAGTAGGACTGCCGCCTGATGGTTGCCCTGAATATTAGCTATCACATCTTGGGCCAATTCCTAAAAGGCAACCTGAAATTTAGAATGGGATACATTCTCATTTAGAGAGTTGGCAGGCTGGGGTGGCTGGTTATTATTTCTGCGAGCGTTAGCTTGATGAAGAGGTATATTCAACTGTTATGTAAGAGAACGAGTTAAAGGCGGATAGAGATACTGTAAGCATGATTGATCATGAAAGAGAGATGATTTCCTAAAATATCTTGTAGCCTCTTGCTTATAAATGTGGTGTAATTCACACCCATGATCAAGACTCTACGCAACACGGCTTGTCTGACTCCCTAGAACTCTTATAACCATTGGCATTGATACCAAGTTTGTAATGCCCTAAAAATGGGTCCCGAGATATCACACGGTGCTCAAACTATGAGTAGACTTAAGCTAACCAACCTACCTTATACTAAGTCTGAATCTCATACTAAGAAAATATAGATACAACATTAAAATTAGAATGCAGAAATCTATCTTAGCTAATTGAGAATATCTGAATATAATCTCTGAAAAATACTAGACTCAAGAGTCTGATCAATCAATAATGAAAATCTGAATAATAATCTAGCAATCTAACAAGCCTCTACTACTAATGCTAGAGAGTCACTGAGACAAACCCACAGCTAACTCGAACTATCTGAAAATACAGAATCATCTATACTAATAAGCTAAAAAATAAAAAGACAAAGTCCATGAACTATAAGGACTCACCAACTATCGAGATATAGATGGAGATGCTCGAAATCACTCACTCTGCTAAAACTAAGCACCTGAACCTACATATAAGACAATGTAGCACATAGATGTATATGTGGATCAGTACTTTAAGAATGTACTAAGTATATCGGGGTGAATGCATAAGTAAAATAATATCTCAACGTCATCATCATTTATAAAATAATACATGCTAAATGTAAATGACTCACATAAGCTGGAATATTTGAAAACTATAAATCATAATCAATAATAGAAAAACATGTTGTATAAATCTAGTGAGTCATAACATTTAATTTCAAAAAGATGTATTGGTATTCTGTCTTCAAATCATACTGTCTAAGTGAAGAAAAGACTCACTTCTGTATCTGTAAACTGAAATCTAAAATCTTATAGCTAAATCCATATGTAAAGCAATATTTGAATAAAACTGTGAGCCTTTACACTTAGTTTCAAAAAGTTGTTCTGATAAATTATTCTATTCTATAAGTTTTTACTAGTAGGGAAATACTTTTAAAAAAAGAACTATTCTGAAAGTCTTTACTGTTAAGCTGTAGGAATTCCTTTTAAAGATTTATGTAAGGGAGGTTATTCTAACCAACATAAACCATATGAGCTATCATGGAGTCCAATATCTAGTTCCTTTATGGAAAAACCTCATGTTAGGGAGAGGTGTTCTACTCTTGCCAAGGAGTATAACCTAATCTAAGTGATCACATCTCTATTTGTTATCCATATAGAAACAGGAATAATCAGATAATATGAACCTACATTGGGTCATGTTCTGGGGCATGAGACCATACCCAACTCGGTGCTAAATACTATTCCCTTTAATTTGTATGCTCATTCTGTTGGAAATCCACATTAAAATCTAGTATAATGGTTTATTACGAAAACCAATTGTATATTTGTTAAGTTAAACTGTAGTTTGAAACTGAAAAGTGGATTTCATATCCAAGCTGAGATTAGAAGATCAAATCTTTATCGAAAATCTCAAAATGCTTTAGTCATATGGTGCTCATAGCCTAATCAATCTTGAAATAACAATATTCAACTAGGGCTTAATACACATACATTAAATTCATGTCAAAATATAATAATATTAATTCTTGATAATGAAGGTATTGACAATTCAACTCAAAATCTAGAAGTTTTTGCAATACACATGAAAATACAAAAGTAAACATGAAATTCATCATCTAATTCACTTCAAAGCTCAAAATCCTTCAATTAGAAATATTGGGTTTTAACCCTAATTTGAAATTCATGAATAATCATACAAAATTATGTAAATTTGTAATTAAAACTAGTTTTTGGCACATGGATGAAAAAGGATCCTTGTTCATAAATTCCACACACCTTAGGTGGTGTAATTGTGCCTTGAGCCGGGGGTCTTTCGGAAACAGCCTTTCTACTTCATCAGAGTTAGAGGTATGGACTGCGTACATCTTACCCCCCCCAGACCCCACTAAGTGGGAATACACTGGGTTTGTTGTTGTTGTTGTTGTTAGGTGGTGTAATTACTAAGAAAGCTTGAAATTGAATCCCTATTTATGCTCTTGAAGATGAATTCTTGAATCTCTTGAATTGGGAATCTTTAATTTCAAGCTATCTTGGAAAAATAATGGAGGAAATTTGATTTCTTTGAAGTTAAGTTTTGAGGTTCTAGGGCTTTCTTGAGAGAGAATTGATGAAAAGTGAGCACAGAATGCTTAGAATAAGTTTAGTTCTATGTTATTCATGACTTGGGGGCTTGGGAATTGAATAAATTGCCCTTTTAAAATTTAACTTGAAAACTAAAAAAATCCCAATTTGGCCATCCACCGCAATGTGCCATTATCGCGGTGGCTCACTGGAGAAGGGATGAGCCCAGTTTTGCCCATCAATGCAATGCGGGGATATCACATTGGGCTACTAGAAAAGGGACGAGTCCTAGTTTGGCCATAGCCATGACGCACTGAAATCGCGTTGCCTCACTAGAAAAGAACAAGTAAGAACTGGACTTTCACAGTGATGTGACATAATTACGGTGCTCCACTAGATTTTGACAATTGTAAAATTGTTCTTCACCGCGACATGGTGCCTGCTAAAATACCATACTATTTTACTAAAAACACCATAACTTCTCAACCGAGTATCGGATTAAGGAAAAATTGGTATTATTTGAAAGCTGAGCCAATTATCTACACATTGGTCGGTATAAAACTTGAAAATTCTATATGTATTAAGATTTATTCATTTTTAAATCTAACCCTTGATATTCTAGGAGCTAAACGAAGCTTGGAAAAAGTATAGGGTCTTACATAAACTTGCTTTGTGTAATGATAAAACCTATTAGTTCTCGGATGATTTCTATTCCCAATAAAAAATGAATTAGGCCAATATATTTTATTTGAAGATGTAGATAATTCTTAAAATCTAAAAGTTCTTGATCATTATCACCGATGAGCAATAAATCATCAACATAAACTGCCATGAAAATTAAGCTTCTTGTCTTTTAAAAAATAATGAATAATCATTAGGAGATAAGAAAAAACCTTTAAAATCGATCGACCTTAAAATCCTTGCATACCATTGTCTGGAAGTTTGTTTTAAGCCATAGATAGATTTCTTGATTTTACAAACAGGGTGGGGACTGGTTGGACACATTCCTAGTAGAAATTTCATGTAAACATCTTCTTGGAGGTATCCATGGAGAAAAGAATTACTTATATCAAAATAAGAAATAGACCAATCTTCTTGATTGTAATAGATAATAGGAATCTGATATTTTTCATATTAACTACGGGAAAAAGGTTTTGTTGTAGTCTATGCCATCCTTTTTATATCACCTCTAATAACTAATCTTGCTTTAATTCTTTCTATACTTCCATCAGCCTTTTACTTAACCTTGTATACCACTAACAAGGTAAATGTTTCCTTCCAAAAGGGAGAGGTATCACATCCTATGTTTTATTAATGATCAAAATGTGTAATTCAGAATCCATGAAAGCTTGCCATCCAAGATGTTGACAAGCTTGAGCGGGTTCTTAAATTTGTGAAACAGAATGCAGTAAAGCCTAGTTTTGAGGAAAGATAAGGAAATAGATATATAGGTGATGAGAAAGGAACGAATACAAGTATTAGTAAGATCAGTGGCAAAAAATAATTACAAATAAAGTCATGTAAATGACTAGGTAAAGTTCATTTGTTTTCTCAACTAGATCTTCTAGGGGTGGGATAGTAGGAGGAGGTAAAGGTTCTTGAATAGTGGAGGTAGGTAGAGGAGTAGTAGTTTGAGGATGAGAAGTGCAGGTAGTGTCCATAGTAGAAGGTAAAACTGGTGAGGATTGATTTGCAATTTTAGAAGAAGGAAAAAACATGGAGTCTTCTATTATGTGATCAGAAAAAATAAAAGAGAAAGGTGGAAAAATGGTAGATAAAATAGTATAAAGAAATGATATGAATGGAAAAATGTGCTCATGAAAATGAACATCCCTTTATGTGCATACCTTTTTAGAATCCAGAATAAGAACTTTATATCTCTTTTGTCTAGTAGGGTATCCTAAAAAGACACAAGAGTTGCTTTAGGCTCAAATTTTCTTCTAGCATGTAATAATGTAGAAGTATAACACAACATCAAAAGCTTCTTAAGTAATGATATGAAGGTTTTTTATGAAACAAAAGTTCATAAGGTGTGTTACCTTGCAGTACTCTAGATGGAAACCGATTAATCAAATATGTTGTTGTAAGTATGCACTCTTCTTAATAAGGAGAAGGAACTTTGGAATGGAATAATAAGGCTCTTGCAATTTCTAGTAAATGCCTATGTTTCCCTTGCACAATTCCATTCTTTTGGGGATAGATCTTATTATTCTGACTTTAGTATTGAACTGTCTTTCTATCATGAATATAAAAATCTTTAGTACTGAAAAAGCATTTGATTTTGTAGTCAACAAATAGGTCTAAGTCCCTCTACTTAAATCATCCACAATTGTTAGAAAACATTTATATTTGTTATAAGTAGGAACCTTATACGGACCCCAGATGTCACTGTGAAGAAGATCAGAAATTCCTTTACTCTTAATATGACTAATTGGAAATATTAATCTGGACTGTCTTACTAAGAGGCACGCAGCGCAAGGACAAACAAAATTTAAAAAAAATAAAAGGGAATTGAATATTTCATTTCATTGAAAGGAAAAATCCTGAATCTTACATCCCAGATGACCATCTATAGCTTTACTAATCTCAAAATGCTCCCAATGAAAGGGATATCCCATTCCCTTACCAAACTATATATCCATAGTTGTGCATTGCCTTTATTAGAATTCAATAATGGAGGATATTCGCCAAATATTGCTCAAATTCCCACCATAAAATTCTATTAGGAAGATTTGTGATGATTAAAAGGAATGGTGCTCCAATATATGTAAGGTAATTCATTTCCCGCAGAAGCTCTTTATTTTTGTATACTTACCATTTCTTGTTTGTTAATAGTTTTCCTTTGTTAAATCTTTGAGACGCACATAGTGTTTATTGCCACTATGAAGCCAAGGAATAATCTATAGATCAGAATGAATTTAATTTTAGATGTAACAAAAAAGGTGATAAAAATGAACTCTGATATTGGTTGGAATTAAAATAATTTGCTTTAGAAAGTTGATAGCTTAGTGCAATGCTAATGAACTATGTAATCTATTACCTTGCACATATAAGTTCAATGTCTTTAGAAATTCACATTTATTCTTATTATGTATCTTACTCTTCATCATACTTGACTATTAACACTCATCCACAAACTTCTCCTTTCTTATCTATTAGCCTGTTTGGTTGATCCATTTATTAGTATTATAGGATTTGCTTAATAAATTTGCAGAATCACTAAGAAGTCACAAATGCTTGAAAACAAAAGTTTGTATTTCACAATCAAATAGTATGTTTTGTCTATCCCTGTGATAAGACAATATCAATATTGGAAAAAAAATATTTTGAAGGAAAATTTTCATACTCAGTTCTTTTTTAAAGTGCTTTATTAATTGTGCATTAATGTCTAGATAACTTGGTAGTTACTTCTGTGGAGTTTTCCTTTGCTTGTCCATCAGCTTGATTTTGTTATTTTATCGATTATCATTGTAGGAGTTGTTCAATCTTTGAGTTTTTTATATTATTGATGTAATCTCCAATCATTTCTAGAACCATCAGGCCTCCCTCTTCCATATCTTAACTATGTGTAAAGATAGTCAGATAGTATACCAATGTCAAGATATTTGTCAAAGAGTATATCAGTTGTTAGATTGTGTTAGATATACAGAGTCAAATATTGTAGGTAAAATAAATGATCTCATGGATCTACTCTTGACCTTTTGTGTCTAGCTTTGTGTATATATTCTAGGTGAAATCTATCATTTTGAAGAGAGGTAAAATATAGTTATATCATTAATATGGTATCAAGGCCTCCTAGTTGTCTTTGTAGAGACTCAAGTTTCCTTTTCTAGTGACTATTTTGATAGATTTCTCGATAACTATTCTGGCATCTTCCTTTACTAGCAGCACTTCCTGTAGTTTTCCTGGCCATCTCAAACTTCCATTCCGAGCTTTTGAGGATCAATAATTCATTCTAATCTTACCCATTACTCCTATAATTTTTAGAATTCCAAAAACTGCTAAAGCAGTCATCTTCATCGATTGTTCTTCCTTTTTTCTGGTGAAATTCTTGTTTAATTAAGATCTAAAATAGTTCTACCAGATCTGCAGTCCTCAAGAGGAGCCTTCTTCATATCTTCCCTTTGTTTCAAGATTTTTTAACCAAAAACTTTTTGTTTTTGTAACTCATTTATTATATTTGTCGTCATTTTGTTCTATGTTCAGAAAAACACTTATTTTTGGTATTTTAATTAGTTTTTGAACTAATAATATCAGAGAAAGATGAACCTCTAACTGATGTCTCAGAGAAATGGAATCTTCAGGTGATATCATTCCATGTTTTTCTCTGTTTCAAGTTCTCCAGTTATAACTACCATGAAATTAGAAGGTAGTAATAATGACACACCATTGTCTTTATCCGTAGAGATGTGGTTTATGGGACAAGGATAAGAGGATCGTTTAGTCAAAAGTACTAGTGATATTATTGCTAGTGAAAGGGCTAAGTGGACTTGAATTGATGATCAATTATGCAATCTCTTATGGAACTCTTTGGATCCTAAACTACCCAATCTATTGCAATCTTGTAAAACATGTTATAAAGTTTGGACTGAAGCTAAGACTTTGTATATGACTAACATACAACGTATATACAATGTTGTCTCTGACTTGGTTGACTTTAGTAGAATAAACAAGATATAGTGAGTTATTTAGGACAAATTGATACCTTGAAAGATCAATTTAACTCTCTCGTGACACTTTCTAAAAGTGCCACCACACAGGAGCAACAAAGAGATAAGTTATTTATGGTTCTATAACTAAATAGACTTCGATATGATCCGAGCGCTATAAGGGATCAAATCTTAGCAAGTTCATCCATTCCTTAATCGATATTTTAACTTTATTGTTGTGTATTAGTTCAGAAACAAATGATACCAATAACGTTGAGACATCTTTATCAGCTGTAAAAAATAAAAATCCACAGTAACAAAATGTCCAGCAAAAGAAAAACATTAGAAACTCTAGACCCAATTGTAACTATTACAACAAGACAAGCCATACTCGACAAACTTATTAGAAATTGCATGGTACACCACAACGTACTAAAAATCATAGTACATCTCACGTGGCTCCAATTCATAAAGATATAGAGGGTCAACAATCCAATTCGGTTACTTTGTCTTGACCAAATAATAATGATTACTTGCAGTATCAAGTGGCTACGTGACAATCACCCTTATTTGGTACCCCATAAACTGGAAATTCCTTTTCTTGTCTAACCAGGTCTTCATCCACTTGTCCATGGATATTAAATTCTTGTGTATCTGACCATATCTCTGGTAATCAGAATCTTTTCTCAAATCTTATTCATTCCAAAACCCTCTCTGCAATTACCCTTACTAATGGATCATGAACTACAGTAAAAGAAATAGGGAAGTGCAACTTTTTTCCTCTATTTCCTTAAACTTATTTGCTCCTGAATTTCCATTTAATTTGATTTCTATAAGAGAATAAACCAAACACCTCAATTGTGGTGTTACTTTTTTAGTTGACTCTGTTGTTGTACAGTATCGGAGAATGGGGAAGACGATTGGAACGGGATATGAGTTTTAGGGATTGTATCATATGTCAAAATCTTCACCACCAGTTACCTTCACTTTCACTGCCTCAATTGATCTTCTCCACAACCGTTATGGTCATCCGAGTCTCAAAACTTCAAAAATTAATTCCTAGTCATTTCACTTTATCTAATTTTGAATATGAGTCTTGTTAATTTAGGAAACATAGTTGCACTTCATTTCCCAAAAGAGTCAATAACAGGGCCACATATATGTTTGATATTATTCACTTAGATATATGGGGTTCTAGTCATGTCATTTCAAGTCTAGGATTTCAGTATTTTTTACCTTTATTAATGACTTTTCCCTTTGCACATGGGTATATTTAATGAAAATCATCCTACTCAAATAATCGATTTTTAAAAAATTATTTGTTGAGATAATTAATCAATTTGGTGCTTCAATAAAGGTATTACACAGTGATAATACCAAGGAGTACTTATCTTCTTCCTTTTCTAGTTTTATGTCATCTCAAGGAATCACTCATCAGATTTCTTATGTGTATACTACTTAACAAAATGGAGTCATCGAACATAAAAATAGGCATGTCATCAAAATTGCTTGGACTTTACTTGTACACCATCATGTTCCTCTTCATTTATAGGGGATGTTGTTCTCATTGATTTTTCTTTGATCAATAAAATGCCCACCACTGTGTTGCAACAACAAAGTCCTCACTGAATTCTCTTTCCAGGTTAAAATTATTATCATCTACCTTTGAGAGTGTTTGAATGTATTTTCTTTGTCCATGATCAAAGTACTAGAAATGACAAACTCCAACCAAAATCAATTAAGTGTGTCTTTCTAGGATACTCTCATCACTAAACAGGTTACAAATGCTATGATCTAAAAACAAATAAATATTTTATTAGTGCAGATGTGACAATTTTTGAAACATCTCTCTGTTTTACACCAAGAACTAAATCAGATGTTTAATTCCTTAAGTTCTCCAAGTACTTGTACTTCCTCTATAATAGGTCAATGCTTCAGAAAACCCTCAAACCGCTCCTTCTCTTCAAGTATAAACTCAACGTGCTTATCCTATTAACAATGATAATAATGGAACTACTCCTAGTTCTAATACATTGGTAGCTCTGACGATGATCATCTCTTGCTACTTCATCACCTGCTCTCGTCATGCCTTCATTAGATACAATGACCGCACCAATTTTCATACACCATGATATATGTAATACTCGAAATCAACAACCAGAGAGATATAACAATTTAAGTTATCATATATTGTCCCCATTATATTATACCTTTGTATCTACCCTATATAATGTACCTGTACCAAAGACTGTAAGAGAAACATTGGAACATCCAGGATGGAAAGATGTTATGATCAAAGAAATAAATGTTTTACAAGCCAATAACACTTGGGAATTGGTCCAGTTACCGAAGGGGAAATCTACTATTGGATGTCAATATATCTATATAATAAAAGTGGGTTTGGGTGGAATAATTGATCAACTTAAAGCTTTCCTTCTTTCCAAAGGGTACATCAAGATTTATGCTCTTGACTATGGTTACATGTTCTCTTCAGTTGCTGAAACTGCATTTGTCCGATTACTTATCTCCTTGGCAGCAATACATCATTGGCTGCTTCATCAACTGTATATTAAGAATACCTTTTTGCACTGTGAACTTACTGAGGAAGTTTATATGGAGCAACCTCCTGGATTTATTGCTCGGGGGGCCAGACTAAGTTTGTCGTCTCAAGCATTATCTATATGTCCTCAAGCAATCTCCAAGAATATGGTTTGGCAGATTTAGTAGAAGTAAAGAAGACCACTCTATTTTTATTGACATAATGGTCTAGAAAAGAACATTTATTTGGTCATTTATGTTGACGACATTGTCATCAGTAAAAATGATCCAGAAGGAATATCCCAATTAATGTAATTTGTTCAATCATTTTCAAACTAAAGATTTGGGGAAGTTAAATTATTTTTTGGGAATTAAGGTAGCACAATCCAAGAAAAGTACTGCTATCTCATAAAGAAAATATTCTTTAGACATATTAGAAGAGACATGAATGTTTAATTGCAAACCTATTGACACTCATATGGATCCAAACATCAAACTCATCCCTGGTTAAAGGGAGCCATAAAATATCCTAGTAGATATAGAAGACTGATCGATAAATTGAATTTTCTCACTATCACACACCCGGATATTTTATTTTTAGTAAGTATGGTTAGTCAGTTTCTCCAAGATCCATATAAGGATCACTGGGATACAGTAATTTGCATCCTCAGATACATCAAAAAATCTCCAGGACAAGGATTTTTATATGAAGACAAAGGTCACACAGACATTGTTGGCTATTGTGATGCGGACTGGGCATGTTCTCCAACATATAGACGCTCTACTTCTGGGTATTGCATTATGATTGGAGGCAATTTAATTTCTTGGAAAAGTAAGAAGCAAGATGTTGTTACCAAATTTAGTGCTGAAGCTGAATATCGAGCTATGGCCCTTACTACATGCTAGCTTATTTGGCTGAAACAGCTTCTCCAAGAGTTAAAAGGTGTTGAATTCAAATAAATAAAGCTTATAAATGAGAATCAGGTTTCCCTAAATATTGCTTCAAGTTTAGTTTTCCATGAATGAACAAAACATATAGAGGTGGACTGTCATTTTATTATGAAGAAGATTGAGTCTGAATGCATTGCTACCAGCTTTGTAGGTCCAAATGACCAATTGGTAGATATTTTTATAAATTCCCTTAGAGGAGCTCTGGTAGGATACATTTGTAGCAAGCTCGGAGCATAGACATGTATGCTCTAGCTTGAGGGGTGTGTCAAGATAGTCAGATAGTATACTAATGTCAAGATATTTGTCAGAGAGTATATCAGTAGTTAGAATGTGTCATATAAATATAGTTAAATAGTGTAGGTAAAAGGCATGATCGCAGAGATCTGCTCTTGACCTTTTGTGCCTAGCTTTGTGTACATATTCTAGGTGTAATCTATCATTTTGAGGAAAGGTGAAATACAACTACATCATTAATACTATGTATTTCGAACTGCGTTTTGCTCGAACCATGTCTAGAATTTGAGAAGGAGAATTACTTGCCATAAATTGCTCATATTTCCCATAGTGAGATTGATAGGGAATACATGTAATGATTAAAATGAGTGGTGCTCTGATAATAGTATTTTTTCCTTTTCAGTAGCCTTTTGTTATTGGTAGCTTCTCTTAACTTCTTTATTAATTCTTTTCCTAAGTTAAATCTTGCAGAGCAGCGTGCAGCGTTTTATTGCCATTTGCCACTGTGAAGCCGAGAGAACACCTTCAGATCGGCATGAAAAATAACAAAGAAAGGTAATATCTTGTAAGTACAGAAATTTTTATACATTGTCGGAAAAATGACCTAGTTTAGGTAAGACACAGGAGTAATAATTTTGTAGAAAAGTGTAATATTAACAAATTAGAAGCCTTTTTATCGTTCACAATGAACTAATATGTCAGCATGGAATATACAGGTTTTTTTTTTTTTTTAAATATGAGTCATTTTTATTTGGAAAATCTAAAGATAAAATAGATGTACCACTGTGAATAAGCTTGCCTAATTCATGAAATTTTTTAAGAGAATTTATACTACTAGACAATATGTCTAGTGACCATTTATTCGTAAAATTAAACCTCAAAAAGGGAAAAGTACAAGGGGGTTAGACATTACCTTACCATTCCTAATAAGGTAACAAACCTTTTCTAATTAATAGGCATGCAAAAAATAAGAACTAGAGGGAACTAGATATTCTAGGATCATCATAGAATTTATATTATTCTCTATAATGTTATTACAAGGAAGGATGCTTAAGTAATGAAAAATTATAAAACTCAAGGAGAAGCTTGAATTATCAACCTCAAACTCCTTTTTACAAAAGTATGAACTAGAAAGGAACATTGGCTGATCTAAACTTGATATACCGATCCCTATATTTTTCTTTAAATATGTCCAAAATCACTTGAAATATCATAATATCTTATTGGATTTACTAGATTTTATTGAAGTTGTCGCTACTATCACATGATTCTGCTTTACCAGTTGCATCGAAAGTATCTTGGAACGAACTCCTTTGTCACCTTACCACCCCAGCTTCGATTTCTACCATGATATTTTTTGGGTTTCCATCTTTGTCTCCTAAGAGAGATATCGGCATCCCTTATTGCATTTGCAAAGCATATATCTGGCATATCTTCATCCTCGCCTTCTCAAATATGTCATCTCCTTGGAGGTTGTCAAAACTATTTGGAGACAAAAGTATCACTTCCTGACAATTGTTTGGATTGTGTGTTAGTATTAAATTTGAGAAATGGAAATAAATATACCACCTAAAGTTTGTTTGCAACCTGATGTTATTACGAATCGGAGACTCAATTGGGATAAGAATTGGAGCTTGATCATTGAATTTACTACCAATTTTATCTGCATGATGTTCGTCTTGTTTATCTACTAAATCTTCCCAACAACGAGAACTGGCAATAGCCGATATAAGTTGTTGCATAGAATCACCATGTTGTTTTCCACAATCAGATTGTTTATTTTCTTTAAATATTTTAGCCTCCTCTAGATTTGATACAAGCATTATAGGGCTGTTAGGATTAATTTCTTAACCAATTTTATCCGAGATAAGATCAAAAGGATATGGACGAGAACTGTACTTTGGGAAGAAATCTGAGCACATGGAATATCCCTTGCTTATTGTACATTAAGGCAAGCAGGAGAGCTAATTCGAATGCATGAATATTTTTTCATGTGCCACCATAATCCAGTCCTAGCGATTACTGTTATCCACACCCTTGATTTTATCTACTGATTCATCAGCAGTAGCGGGATCTTCAACCGAGGAATTTTCAACTTGTTGCATAATATCATGTTTCTCGTTAAAATTTTTCCTTGAATTTGCACCCATACACTACTCAAATCACTGCCTAACATGTTCAGTCTGAGTAGGACTATAACGGGACCACAAACCGTTAACTTTATTCAAGTTTGAGTGTTACCCAGATCTTTCAATGCTCACTATCTCTTCATGATCACGTGCACCCACATAACCTATACAATCTTTGTTTGCAATAATTTTTTTTTTGGTTTCCTTTGGTTAAGAATGAAAGAGTAGTTACCACTTCACCACAACCCTTAGTGGTTGTTTGCAACTGTTTGTTGCTGCCCAAAATCAACACTCAACACAGCAAGCTTAGCGACACTATTATGGACCTCAACATCAATAAGGCCTGCTTTTTGGTTCTTTTCCTGCGTGTTTGATCACTATCTTCCTGCACACTCTTCTCATTCAAAAATTTGCTCGAATCTCCTTGAAATTTTTCTCCATTAGTTTCTTCTTCACAACCTTCACCACCTTCATTCTGAATAATAACAACATCAAACGACATGTGCCTTCATTATTTCCTTGGTTCTGGCAATATTTGAAAAACAAGGGTGAGTTATCATAAACAATTTCCTGGAAACTCTCTAAAATCTTACGAGTTTGTTGTCCAAATATTGCAATCTTATTCATTCAGAAGTTTTTCCAATAGGTCAAGGATCAGCTTAACCCTGGCAATGATCGGTCTAGACTCAACTTGTGTTGCTTTGTCTATAGCTATTTATTTCCGGTGCTGCTATAGACAATAATAACCTCTTAGCAAATATATATGGAGTTAAGTTTGGCAAAGAAATCCACACTGCCGCATTTCTTCCTCAGGGTTAAAACTAATAGACCATGGGAATATCCTATATTAATGCTCATTTCCATCATATCAAAAATTAGTTCATTGCTCTTGCAAAGGCAATCACATAATCGTCATATTGGTTATAGCTTAGCAAGAGTTGCCATGGTGCCAATGAACCAACTAAACAATGACCCTTGATTTCTAGATGTTTCGGCAGCAGTATCCTCAAGTCCCTTAACACTTGCTCACCTGAAGAGAGTTTAATCACAATTGCTTGATGCAAACCTTCCTTGAAAGCAAACACTTCTCTTTCCTTCACTGTAAACGTGAGTGTAGGTTCACCATGAATATATTCAATTGGTTTTAGTTGAGTTTTCGTCATATTTTGGGCAGCTTGTTTCGAATTTTGTAATCCAGAGAGGATGTTTGTGGATTAGAAGTAGTGTTTGGATCTCCCACAACCATAGGCTGGGGAGAGATAGACGGGGACATGGCTGCCCTAAGTGTCCATTAGAGTCACCTAGTTCATGCACTGCTAGAAGTTTCATCAAATAATTTTTGTAAAGTGAAAATAAAGTCATTCTAATATTCTCCCTTGAAAAGAAAATTACCTCGAATGTGGTCAGTAAGAAAATTGTATGTGACAATGTGCTTCTCTTTTGTATGGACTTTGACAATACTACTACTCTTTGATCAGAACATCGTGAACCTTTGGGTAGACTCTGCAGGATCAACAACCATGGTAGCGTGGAGTAAGGTAGAATTCCTTGGTACGGCAATTTAGGAATCATGTGGCTTGGCTAAAGATTTTCCGACCCAGTGTCACACCAGGACCTAGCTTTTAAGAATTTAGTTTTCTATTTGTTAAAAATTTGCGAAACCGCAAAACATCTGGATCACTTATTAGCCAGAAGTATACACCTGAGCAGACCTCACCCCCCCCCCCCCAAAAAACCACAACCACATACCAAAAACATAGATGATCTCTAAACTCCTCTTACAATGATAATTTGGTAACCTTAGATTGAAATCAAGTCCAATAAGAACCTTCAGCTCATCTACACTGGACTATGATCATATAACCGATGGTGATGACATTTGATGTCGACTATTAAATGGTCTAGACAAAATTCAGCATGCAGAAAAGAGATACCATTCACTCAAAGATCCTAAATAGACTATCTAACATCCTACAAACAACCTGGGAATCCAACTCAACATCGTTCTCTTCCTCTGTGCATCTATGTGATGGGTAAATCTCCATAAAAAGGGAGAACTTTCGTGTATTTTGTGATTGGATGTAACTATTAAGATTTTCTCTAGAATAAATCTTTATCTTAATAGATCTCTTCTTGTTCCTTAATCTTTGGATAATACGACATTGTATTAATGTAAATTCTCTGTTCCAAACATTTCCTGAAAGTAGATGACAAGTTTTAAATCTTAATGCAGGCATCGCTCTTTCGTTTGTCCTTCCCCCCTATTTTTGCCCAATCACTAGTGGTTACTCCTGATCCAAAGCACCCTTTTTCTATTCATGGAGAGATCTACGCCATAATATTTGTCTTTGTGGGGTTGATGTTCTCAATGGTGAATTGATCATTCGATATCCTTTTCCTTCTGCAACGGAATGGAAGAAAAGTAATGAAACCTGCGATGGATACTGAATAACTTCCTTTTACTTTCTCAATAATAAAGCCTTTGACCTTTGTATTCATTTACCAAATCTTGCTCAATTCCATCCAAGCTCGGTATTGTCTGAATCTTCATGGAAGAAGAAGAAGTAGTTCACCAGTCACTACATCTGTAGATCCCACCAAATCATTAAACTTGGTGGCTACTCTCTCTTTGATCAGTGATTTACTATCCACTAGATCGATGAAGAATCTCTCCAAAATCTGCTCTTTGACCAGTGCTTCTCCGACCACTAGATCGAGGAGTCCCAATCTATTCTCAAACCTGGTGGCTCGGTTGATTGGTACTGTTGTAGGCTCATCTTGCATACAAATTCTGGGAGTCCCAAGTCCTGCATCCACCAAGAACATTTCTTCCCTGAAGCGTAAAACGTTAGATTGTAAGGCGTTTTTCCTACATAAGAAAAAACTGGAATCAAATCTTGGAAATAATCGACTCAAATAGATTCTCGCCATAATCTTTCCTCTGAGCAAGCTCATCCTGACCTTTTTTTTTA
The DNA here is from genome assembly GCF_002878395.1 of Capsicum annuum. Classification (NCBI taxonomy): domain Eukaryota; kingdom Viridiplantae; phylum Streptophyta; class Magnoliopsida; order Solanales; family Solanaceae; genus Capsicum; species Capsicum annuum. The sequence goes on along the minus strand of NC_061115.1, from coordinate 128,442,326 downwards.
TCTTCTTCGTGTTCTATTGATCAAAAACATCCAGCAGCACCTCACCGATTTATAATTTGAACACAAAAGAGCCAAAGAATCAATTAGTAATATGCCCTCTATTGCCGAAAGACCTTATCTTCTCATCTTGGTAAAGAGAGCCTCCCTTTCGAGTTTGACAAAGTGAAAGAATCAATTCGATCATTCAAGTCTGATAGCATTTATCTACGCTAGGATCCGACCTGCATGAACTTCTTTCTTCTCTTATGATATTTCTATAAAGCAAAAAAAAGTGACTACCTAACTTAAGCAATTATCAGATCGATCTTTGAAAGACAAGATCTTTATTTATGGTTGACACCTCTTGGAAACCAAACCAGAAAGAGAGTTGATGAAATTTTATCTAATGGCAGCTCTTGACCGGTATTAGATAGCTTCCAGAAAGAATGACTCTTTGCACAAAGAGTGAGATACAAGAAAAAGTCAGTCTGTGTTCAAGCATTTTACTAGAACTTCCTCAGTTAATTAGGGTAATTCAATTTCTTGAATAAGCAAGGAATAAGCGCTACTATTCTTTTTGGAAACTGCTGCTAAGATCCAAAGTTACATAGATTTCTCTCTTTTAGTGTGGGGGCATTAGTAAAAGGCCTAAGCTGTCTTAGCTCCTTCTTTGGTCTTGTCTCCCTTACCCCTCTTCTCTTTTCTCTTCTTTTATAAGTTGTCTGTGATTGGAACTTCTTTCAATTTGAATGACTCTGGTCCGTTTGAATCTGTTAAATGGCTAGTTGAAGGTAAAGGAAATGAAAAAAAAAAAGGTAACCAGGAATGAGAATATCCGAGTCAGCATTACAAGGATAGATAGGATTAAAAGTGAAGACAAGGTTGTTGTTTAGAAATATAGAAACCATTGAACTAGGAAATCGGAAATCCAACTGCCATCCATCAAGATAAAAGGATATGGCTTCAGGTAGTTCTTTGAACTGAGGTATGTAAGCCCAAAAGTGGATCCAACTAGAATGATTTCACTCTCTATGAAGGAATATGTAGGACAAAAATCCAGAGTGCCCCTTATTTTATGTCTACTACTAGTTATTCCTATCGAACTACGACCCATCCTTCAGATATATGAAAGCTAATGAGCTCAGATATTAATGAACTCTATAGAAGAGTTATCTCTCAGAACAAGATTTTTT
>NC_061115.1:128282818-128441125 GCF_002878395.1 Capsicum annuum | reverse complement strand
TGGGGGAATTAGTAATGTGTCAAGAGAAATTGGTGCAAGAAAGCATGGATAAAATTCTTGATAATGAAATCCGTAGAAAACCAATGAGTTTATAAGTCTCATGTAAGATCTTATTATAAGTTATAAGAAGTGAGAGCTTCTAAAAGCAATGTTGATAAGAAAATAAAAAAAGATTTTTATCATCAAACTGACTCTTATTTTAGTTTAATCCTTCTTCGATCGAAATAAGGGGCACTTGGAATCAAATGAATTCGGACAAACAAAGTGCGGAGTCACTAGTCCCACTAACGTGATAATCGGGTTATGTTAGGCTATTCTCTATTCACATTTGGGAAGACTCTCACTTCTACATCATAGCACCAAGACGGATTGTATGAAGAGATTGATTTTCATTTTTAGATCACCGCTCAAAAATAGGTGGAGTTCGCCCCTTGAAGTATAGTTAAGTGTTGCAATAGGGGGTTGTTTACCAAATAGGAAGTATTCTCCATACCAACATAGAAGGCTTTGCAGCTATCCAAAACCAGAAGAGATCCTTACTCTATGGAGGTGCTAACGTTTTACTAATATAATATAATGTAAAAGTAAAAGCTCTTCTTCTATTCTATGAATCTAACTAATCTATACTATTAACTATAATTAGACTAGGTCATCAGTGAACTAGCATAGAGGAGTGAGATATATCAAAGAATAAACATATCCTTCAACCACAAGTAGGGTCCTTTAGGCAGTTGAACGTCAGTTTGCTTCCACTGACTTATGTCATGAAAACCCATCAATGAAATAATGAAATGAAGAGAAAGGCTTTTCCCATCCTATGAGCCCTGCTTGCTTACAAGTCATCGGTCACTTGGAGGATTTTAGCAATTGAACCGCATCAATGAAAGGCAAAGACTAGTATTTAGAATATAGCTAATGGAAGACAGGGTTGTCTCTGTTACAATCATTTATAGTCCTTGTCCTGAAAGCTTAGTGAGAAAAATCCTCGATAGAGAGAAAGTTTTTATTTTAATGTTTTAATGAGAGAGACCTTTCAAAGAGACTTTTCCCTTTTTAAAGGGATAGCTCACTCTCCTTTAAAGGTGTCCCTACTACACTCTAAGGATGGCATATGATTAACTAGCATAGTAGATAGAGTTTGGCATTTCCTAGCTCAATCTCATATCAGTTAGTCGTCTTACTATTGTTGAATAAGATCTTAGGCAGCTGTGTGGGAAAGAGAGTAGAGGAGACCCCACCCCATTCTATTACCCTTTAGGGGAAAAAATCATTATTCCCCCAGTGGAAGACTCACCAACAAAATCTATCGTCTTACCTGTCTCTTTTTGCAATGAGTTTAGTGCTGAGATTACCTACTCATCCATTAAACTTAACTATTTCGTACTAAATTCCTTTGTTCACCAATCAACTAAAGAACCAATTAGTTATAGCAGTACCTACGACTGAAAAATTAGCCCAAAAAAACATTCAAAAAAAGAGGTCTAAGGCTAGTTCCAAAAAGGGATCGAAGAGAATGCAGTCCATTCAAGGCTCAGATAGAATTAGTTAGAAGCACCTCTTAATATTGACATTTACTTGTTGTGATTCTCTCTTATCTCGCCCGTAAACCATAGGAAAGATCCACAGCAGATATCTTTAAAAAAATTGGTTGGAGTTTGGGCAGTTGGTCGGAAAGTACCTAGTTCAGTGACGCCTATTGCCTTCGTCTTATTCAAACATTATTAGAAAAATTCCTTCAATCTAGTCTTGAAAAAATGAACCAATCATCATGCTTAACATACATATTTTGTAGAACTTATGCCCCTTCTCTCTTTAAGTAGAATCAGGCTGAACGATCTACTATGAAGATACAATAGGAAAGAAGATACAAATATAGTAGAGAGAGTCTCGCATCCCAAGTGGAACACAGAATTCATGCTAAACACAATGTAATTGGTGAGCGGATTACCTCTTTAGTTATTAGCAGCCAAACCCACTTTATAATGATTTTTCATTTTTTATACATAGTAAAAAAGAGGTCCTCAGGTCAATTAAAAAAAGTTGATATTCAGTTGCTATTATGCAAGCCCGATTCCCTCCTAGATAATACGAGGAATGAATCTTAACAGGGTCCCATCAGCCCCATCTTTAAAAAGAGAAGAAAGATATGCAGCTTGCTTGTGGCTTTTAAAGGGATCTTTCCTTCCTTCTCTACCTACTTCTCAATACCATCTGCCCCTTGGAAAAGTGCTTAAGGCATCTTTTTACTGATAAAAAGAATAGATAGAAATAATGTATTCGCTTAATACATGATTTGAACCACTAACATCTACTTTCGAACCATTCGCCTCTACTCTTAGTTGTGAAGCTCATTCCCCGATCCTTACATCAAATGAGTCTGCTCTATATTTTTAGGGTCGAAAGACTAAACCAAGACAAGTGAACTAATGATGTCTAATTTATCTTTAGATGAAAGCAGAATTTGAAATACATTGAGATTGCCGAAAAAAACACACAAAACTAGAAGAAGAAAGCGGCACCCAACTCGATGAATCTGAAATAATAGATCTATAAGACTTGGTCCTTCTTTCTTCTTTCTTATTTTAAAGAGAAGAAAGGAAGGGAGAAGAGAATGGTTTTGGATTATTTTATTGACGAGATTTTCAATGAAAGCTAAGATGGGTAAGTGTGAGGAGTCAACTATTGCCCTACTTTTATTATTTCTTAGAAGAATGGCCCCAGTATACTCATAAAAAGGCGATTCTCACTCTACTAAATCAAAAGAATGACTCCTGTATTTGGAACATATAAGTTCGATACAGATAACAAAGAATAGAAATTGGAGAGTAGGTGTATTTCCCTAGTGGAAGCCCTCTCATCCCAAAGGAACTTATATGATAGAATCATCTCCGGCATTACAAATTCTGCGTAATTTTCATTTAGCCATAATCTTACAATGGAGCATATTGTTAGAGGTTTGATAGCTATGAAGTTGTTTTCGGATTGATAGCTATGAAGTTATTTTTGGCTTGATAGCTATGAAGTCGTTTTCTGCTTGATAACTATGAAGTTGTTTCATGCATCAATCTCTAACATCAAAGTCTGGTTGTCAATGGCCTCAAGGACAATTATGTGATGCTATTATTTCCCTATAGAACATAGGAACTATATATATACTTTTTTTGTATGTTTGAGTTTGTCTTAGTCCCACCGGTAGGGAGTTCTGAAAGTCAGAAGTAGGTTATAAAACCAGCTTACAAAGGCAAAAAGTACTTTTTGTATGAGGACTTTCAAATGTGGAAACCCCAATCAGGATGATTGTTCTCGCGGCTATTGGCTTCCTATACCCATGGAAGATGTTTCTTTCAAAAAGTGGTACTCGCCATTTTTTTTTTCAAAATGGGTTGTGTCTGTCCGAGATTTTAATTCTAGCTTTATAGTCTTATAATGTACTTGGTCCCATATGAACTAGAAAATTCAAATCAATAATTTATCTACACAAAACAAGGAAAGAGAATAAACTTGAACAAAGCAGATTTTATTCATTCGAGCACTAGAAGTATTTTCTTACATGGGAAGCACATATAGACTAGCCACACAACACAACATTACAAAGGGAAGCATTAGTGATACATACACAACAAAGACACAACGCATAGGAGTAGATATCCACAAATAACAAGAACACCTTTAATGAAAACACATTACAAAGCATCTACAGACACTTATTTAAACCTTCTGAAACTCTAGATGAGTCGACTGACTTTTAGTTATTTCCGCCATGGATGCAGAAGTCCATCCTAACTATAAGATCCTCCCTTTCTCGTATGAAGGTACTCTCATCTTCTTCCAAAGTGTGGATTTAGTTTAGGAGCTGTTGAACGAGTTGTTCCACCAGCTTTGGAAAAACAACGAGCACATGTTCTAAAAGGCATGCAGAATTTGCCGCCGTTGGCGCTTTTCATTTTCCACATGGAGAATTCTCTAATTCATTTGAAAAAGTCCTTCAGTGGTGGATGAATCCATATCTCCCTTTACTTTTCCAAATATAGAAAGCGGCTTTTATTTATAGACGTTAGAAGGTCTTTCTTTTTCTTATTATATTATTTGTAACCCTATTTTTATTAGGTTTTCTTGGTTCCATAACATGGTATAAACCTGGATTTTCATGAATATGGAACCCCATCCACTGGATTTTAGTGCGCTGAATAATTGTCCTTTCCTTGTACGCATTTGACTATGAAAGGCCCCCTTTATTTTGGCGGGTATCAGCACGTGGCTTAATCCCGGATCGCTCTTTAAGGAATAGGACACAATAATATAGCGAACATCAGATAAGAGAGTACCCCCTTTATTATAAGACAGACCCCCACATCCTTTATTAAAAGATATAGAAATCCTCATTCGATAGCTCAAAGCTGATCGGTACAACCCACTTTCCTACTCGTCTTTCACAGGCCTATTTGTACACAGCTACATGATGGAAGTCCGGCCAATCCTCACTCCACAGCTCAAAGCTGACCGATACAACCCGCGTGCTTGGCTACTAATCTTTCATAGGCCTATTTGTACCCAGGTAAAATCTCTTCCCTTATAAAAGAAAAAAATGCCCCTCGCCACTCCTCAATCGACAACAAATATATATTTATAGCTAAATTTCTAACTACACTTCAATTTAAATTGGGATAACTAATTCCTATTCAAATAATAAAAGGACAACTAATTCCTAAGTCACATAGGACTCTAATAATTTAAAACTACTAAAATTATCTATTCCTACTTTATATTTCTGAGACATATTTTTAACACTCCTTCTTGAATCAAAAATTGTCTCGGCTTCGGCTGAATTTGACCTTTTGAATAAATCAGTCAATTCATCTTTGTTCTTGCATGACTTATGTGCATCTGTTGTTGGATTAAATAAGAATTTTTGCCACTCATATCAATTTGTATAATCTCAAGATTAGTGGAATCAAAGATTTGACAATATTTATCTCCAAACAATAGTTTAAATCCTTCTTCCATTAGTTGACCAACACTTAACAAACTTTTATCAATATTGGGCACGTAAAGGACATTTGAAATTATTTTTGTACCTGAAATTGTTTTGATTGCAACATTCCCTTTACCTTCTGCAGGAATATAGTCACCATTTCCAATTCTGATTTTCTTATTTTCCAAAGGAAAAAACTCTTTAAAAAGAGTTTTGTCATATGTCATGTGGTTTGTACAACCACTATTAATCATCCAAAAATAAGATTTCTTAGTTAAAGAATACGTTGCCACAAATAAGTGATCTTCTTCTTCTTCTTTGGTGACTTGGGCATCTGCTTCATATTTTTGAGATTTGTTTTTGCAAATCATGGCTTCATGGTCAAGTTGACTACAAATCTTGCATTGTGCATCTGGTTTCTTCCAATATTTAAATGGAGGATGACCTATTTTGCCACAGTGCTTGCAAAGTGGGTAATTTTTTCTTTAATTAGTACCCTTGCTTTGGGTCTTGTGGTTGGCTGCCAAAGATCCTTCACCCATACCATCCTACCTAATAAGACTCCTTTGATCTTGCACCTGAAACATATTTAACAATTCTTCCAAGGTAATCTTGGACAGGTCATTTGTGTTTTCCAAGGTAGTTATTGATACTTGGTATCTTTCAGGCACTGTAACAATCATTTTTTCAACAATCCTCGAATCTTTAAATTTTGTGCCAAGCAATCTTACCTTGTTAAAAATGCCAAAAAGATGGTCTGGGTACTCTTTTATGGTCTCAGATTCCTTTATCTTTTGTAATTTGAATTCTCTTATTAGATTCAACACTTTCATGCCTCGTATTCTTTCATCTCCTTTATATTCTTCCTTTAAATAATGCCAAAATTCTTTTTCTGATTTAAAGGACATAATTCTCGTGAAAATTGTTGGAGAAACACTAGCAAACAAAGTCGCTTTTGCTTTTGATTTTTTGATTTTCTTTTTCTTTTGTCTTTTGATCTGGGCCACCATGGGATTATCGGGCAGCGGAACAACACCATAATCCTCCTTCACGACCTCCCAAAGATCTAAAGCCTCAAGATAAGCCTCCATTCTTACTGTCCAAAGTTGGTAATTCTCACCATCAAAAATAGGAGGAGCTATTTGGGAAAAGTTGTTTGCAGAATTTATCTCTCACAGATCCCTCAGGAAATTGGCTCTTGATACCAATTGTTGGTTTTTAGCATTGAAATTGGAGAAATAGCAAAGAAAGAGTTGGAGAAAAATAAAATACGACAATAGTATTGTCAAAGGGAATTTTTTTTAATAACTGAAAACATATATTTATAGCTAAATTTCTAACTACACTTCAATTTAAATTGGGTCCAAGGATTGCCAAATATTTGGTACTGAGTTTCCTCCTCGCTTTTTAGTAACAAAATAAACTAAAAGTAGGACCAAACTGAGAGTTAGTAGCATAAACAAAGATAGATGTCCAAAGTTTGACTCAAAATAAGCTTGTTCACTCAATCAAAGACAGTTCAATTCGATCTTAGTCGATCTAAGGTTTCCCTTCTCTCCGACACCCTTTCGGATAACTAATTCCTAATCAAATAATAAAGAGACAACTAATTCCTCTACTAAAATTATTTATTCCTACTTTATATTTCTGAGACATATTTTTAACAAGTGCTTGACTTGCATAAAAACAGACATGGACATCAGGGTCCTCAACTAGCTCTACTAAACTAGGGTGAATCGTTTTCTCTGTAACCTGGCAATTATTAAAGGTTTAAAAACCATCTTCAACAAACAAATAGCATAAGTGAGCTCAATCTTTATTTCAACTAAACCAAGCAACCAATCTAAGAGAAAAAGGCAGATGAGAGTTCTCACTGATTGGTCAACAATGGGGATAAGGGACTGCAAAACCTTTGCAACATTAAATTTGATATTGGGCACACTGCGTAAGAAATGAAATTGGACCATTAGCTCTAGGAACTCCTGCATATAATGACTTTAACAAGAATAGAAAGCAAAACCACCGATCTTTTACTGCCATAATAACCACTGGCAGCAACTTAGAACACATTATCACAAGTGCAAGTAAAGAAATTGCTGTAAGTATTGTCATCCGACATAAATAATTTTAATTATTGATCACATCCAAGACCTGCAAAGAGATGACATGTTTAAACCACTGATAAACAGAACAACCTTGATATCAGACATGGTCAAACTAAGTGTATAATAATGCAGAATATTAATCATATCCAGGAACTGCAAGCAAATGACCATGTCTTAACCAATGAGAAACAGTAAACAAGCTGATAGCAAACAAACTCTCTGAAACTAAGGTTGGTCATGATGAATTATTACTACTGTCTCAAGTATCCACAAACCCAATACTTCATCTTTGAAATCATCAAACAAACTTGAGGAATTATATGCTGCATTGCCCACTCTTGACCAAATTCTTCCGCAAGGTGCTTTAAGTTATTAGCTGCAGTGCCTCTGATTGAATAAACCTAAACCACATACACAAATCGGTAAGGGAGAACTGAATGCTCAACGTAATCAAAACTCTTTGACATGTATCAATAATGGAAGAGAATAAAATAAGTCAATACAGCCTCATTTTTTTTGCACTTAATGAAGGTCTTAATCTTAATTATTAACTTCATTTGTTTTTAACATTTGAATTTTAATCATCAAGAGCATTTGCTTTACAACTACTAAATGAGTCTTAATAGATCTTAATGGTTAAAATCTATAAGAAATCTTAATATTATTAAGATGTTTATTCAAAGAGGGAAAACACCAATTCCATCCATTTACTACTACTGCCATCGCTCACCATTATCAACTATTGTTAATGCCATCACCATTATTAACTACCACCACCCACTGCCCACAAACTAAGTTGCTCAGACTCTCAAAATATTGCCGCACCCGTGTCAAATCCACCAAATGCGCACTACTTTTAAGGATCTCACACGCACCTAATGACTTTCTTGAAGAGTCAGAGCAACATAGCCCACAACCACCATCCTCAATCACAACTACCATTGATGTCAATCACTACAATCAATTGTCACCGACATTAGCAACCATTGACAATCATCACCACCAATCACCATTACCACCACCATAAATCACTACTGTCAGTTACCACTCTTTAGTCACACTAGATATCATCAACCACCGTCATCATTTACTACAACCATTAATATCACTATCATCCACCACCACCATCAACCACTACTGCCAACCTCCATCACCACTAGTTTCTACACATAACAACACGATTAGCCAACCCAATCCCAATCAACACCCACAAATATGTTTGCTAGTCATTACCATCAACAACCATCATGTAATTTTTTTATAAAAAATATTGATATAATATTAGATTCATATTTATTAATTTTAAAATAAAGATAAAGTTTATATATTCAGATATTGAAAAAACAAATAGACTTAATTATTAAGTATTCAGATGTTAATACAACGTATTTATATTCGGATGCACTCAGGCATCTAAATCTTAATGCACATCCTGATTGCATATGCTTATTCAGATTCAAACTTAATCTAGATAAAAGCAAATGAGGAGCAAGACAGAAATTACAGCTAAATTTGATCCAAAAGAAGAATATTTTCCTCCTTACCTGACAATGACAGAGAAAGTGAAAGAGATGCACTCACGTAACAAAAGCAAAGTATCTATGCTTCTCATTTTCTAGGTTACATAGCTAATATTTGTCTTACAAATAAAAAAAAAAGGTTCTATTTCTATTCCCTAGCTTATCACATATCAACCTCGTCCTGTAACTATTGCATGCAAAGGGAGCCGAGCTTCTCATCAAGAAATCCTACACCCAACTGACTGGCCAAAAGAGGTTATAGCCAGATGAACTTGACAATGCCTATCCTCTGCTAGCTAAATAATAACTGGCAATAGAGATTGGGATAATAAATCAATTCCAATCACCTGTCAAATTGAAACAACTTAGAATTAGTCCCGAAGAAGCTGCAAAATAATTGCAATAAACCAATAGATAGAATGACTAAATATAAAGAGAACCAAGGATAATGAACTTACCCTTACTTCATAAAAGCATAAGGAGAACCATGATATGCCATGCAAATAGAAGTAGAATGGTAAGGCAAACACAACCAAAAATTGATATAAAATAATCTGAACAAGACAAATAATCAAAAAACAAATCTGGGATAGAGAACTTGATATTCATTTAGTACTCTTGTAAGAAACTACAAAAGAATTGCAATGAACCAATAGAAAGAATGACTTAACATAAAGAGAACCACGATATGATCAAGAAAATTTTATAGGAACAAGAAAGCAAAGTGGCATCCCACTATACAAGGTTTACTTCTCAACTTTATTGATCTTCAATTTCCTTCTTACTCAGGGAGCTTATCAGTCATAAAGAACACTCATAACGAACTGAAAGCATGAAGTAGAAGGAGATAGAAAGATCCAAGGCTTGAAAATATACCCAACCTGATTGACTTGAGCAAGTTTGCTAATGATCTTGAGGCACGAATCAGGAAACTCATCATTTAGTAGGGAAAGAAAAATTAGAAAAAGATGTTCAATGGTTGTACCCTGCATGAAATATAGAAAATAGATTCGATAATTTCATTATCAAATATCAAAAAAAAGGCCGATAAACTATGAAAGAAATTGAAGAGTTCAAACGAGTTGCCCTCCAACTTTGGAACCTGAATCCAAACAGACTTAAACAACAAGAAACTGAACAGTAAAGTACGTGAAAAGAGTAAATGTGAGACACAACAATTTTACTTGGAAACTCCTTCCTCAAAGAAGAAAATCCACGACCTGCCTCCAGGATTTCTAAAGCTCCACTAATATTCAATAAAACTTGAATACAAACTCCATTACATCAAGGATTCACCTCTTAATTTTTATTCTCCTAGTAATAACTCTATTACAAAGAGAAATGTGCAATACCTCTACACCAGCACCACCCAGCTAACTCTAACTGAGTTGACAAGCTAACTCTAGCTTTAATATCACCTAACTTTACATGACAATAAGAAGTTTTGAACTAAAACACCAACACCTACTAATAATGATAACAACAGTAGACAACGTTTGTAATCACAATACAAAGAGTCAACCACAACAAGAATATGAAATACAACTTTTGAGAGATCAGTTCCCTATTGCGAATGGGGCTTTGATTAAAGAGCTTTAATAGAAATATTTTATTGTGAGTATATGGAAGCTTGGTTTTCTTGTTGTGGAAGATGAGCAATATATATATGAGACAAGAAAACCTAGGACGAATCCCATCAGTTGAGGCAAAAAAGTACAGCAGCCTTTCCACCAACTTTTGTACTTTCATCCAGCTGTGTAGTTGAATGTGACAATGAGTGTAGGCCTAATCAGGTCCCTAAGTATTTGCAGCTTTGTCATCACACATTCTTCAAGAACCAGGTCCCAACATATAATTTTTCAATCATCAAAACTAAGGACTTAAAAATTTTACCCTTTTTGATGATGACAAATCCATGCACGTATTTAAGCATACAAACTATGCACAACACCTCATACCTTCAATTTATAATCACTAGGGACCTTAACATATTCCCCCTATCACTGATACTAGTGGCCTCCTCTAACTATTCCCTCTTTCTATCAGCACCTAAGATTCCCTCTAAGTGTGAAGACCCTATTTCAGCACACGTTTCCCTCATCATAATCTAATACTTCACACCTCATTATAATATCACACACTAGTAAACCACTACTACATCTCATCTATCTACACCTTATATTCCCTTTTTTGACATCATCAAAGTGGTAAAACAGTAAACCATGTATAGACAAGCCGATATATGAACGCATGACCATTGAGGCTACACTGATATGAGCAAATAAGATTAGAGAAATAAGCAAGGTAGAAGCACAAAGTAGACTTGTGTGGTAATCAAAGAGGATAGTATTAGAACATATTCAAAAGTGGTCATAGTAATTGAAAACAGTAGCATAATTATAACAGGAATAGGTAAAACCAAGGAATGACAGGGAACAGGTCTAAGAGAAAAGTCCAAATGGGATGGGGACCAGGTTCTATAGTCCAATAGGTAACACCTTCCCCCTCCTCATTTTTTTGTATATAGGTAATCAACCATTGTATCCCTTTTTACTGGAAGTTTTTCACTATAGCTACTCTCTTTATTTTATGCTTTTGTTCATTTGGAACTATGAAGGGATGGATTTTCAAGAAAATGCAAATGGGGGATCAGGATGACTTTTAAACTCAAGGGAAGGGTGACACATTTTAGGAGTGAGTTACAACCGGGTATGGCACTCCTACATGTAAATAGTACACAATCACTATTTAAGAATAGAGTATAATATTAACCTTATTGGGGACCTAGTCCCTACAAGATTTTTTATGCACATAGCAGTTTGAGTTGTTTTACCCTTCTTCCTATCTCATCATCCTTGCCATGGGTGTATATCTACAGAAGATATGAGACTGAGTTAGACATGTGTGACATTATCTTGCATGGAACCTACTCACCAATTCATAGCAAAATTTAAAGGATGAAGAGGAGCAACATGCATTCAACTTAGCCTCGTTAGTCACAGTTTTATCCTGATTCTTTTCAATTATTCCCTACCAAGTGCCTTGGTAAAGATGTCAGCAATTTGATCTTCAATACTGTAAAACACCATCTTAATCAACCTTTATCCACATTATCTCTGAGAAAATGATGCCTGACATCAATGTGTTTAGTTCTTTTATGCTGAACAAGACTTTTTTCCGTATTGACAGCACTTGTGTCGTCATAAAATAGAGGCACACATTCTAAGAGAATACTAAAATCTTTAAGCTGCTACTTGATCTATAGTAATTGAGCACAGTATGAGTCAGCAACAACATATTCATCTTTAGTAGTTAAAAGTGCTACTGAGTTCAACTTCGTAGTAGCCCAAGAGATTAGGGTGATATAAGAAAATAAGTCATTCCTGAGGTACTCTTCCAATCAAACAGGTACCCATCATAATCAGCATCAGCATATCCAACCAGGTTAAAATTGTCACCAACAGGCTAGAATAGAACCAGGTTGGGGTCCCTTTAAGATATCTCAAAATCCTTTTGGCAGCCTTCAGATAAGATTTCTTTGGACTAACTTTAAATCTAGCACACATCATAACACTAGACACAATGTCAGGTCTGCTAGTTATCAGATAGAGAAATGAATTAATAATTCCTCTATACATAGTTTTTTTAACAGAGGGACCAGGTTCATCCAAGTTCAGTTTGGAGGAAGTTCAAATAATATTATAAATAGGCTTAACATCCTCTATATGAAACCTTTTGAGTAGCTCATGATGTACTTCTGTTGACATATAATAGTCCCAATTACACCTTATATAATTTGTAGCCTAAGGAATAAATTGAGTTCTCCCATCCTATCATACTTATCTCAAAGTTACTGCTCATTAACCTAGTAAAGTCATCACACAAAAAACTAGTTGTAGAAGAACTGGTTGTAGCCCAAATATGATGGCATCCACATAACTTGAACAATAAGAAGATTACTTTATCTGGCCTTCAAGAATAAGGTGTTATCAATCCTTTCTATTTTTAACTCAATCTCTAGAAAGAACTTGGGAAGCCTCTCATACCAAGCTCTAGGAGATTGCTTCAATCCATACAAGACTTTGTCTAATTTGAACACATGATTGGAAAAATAAACATCCTCAAAACCTGGAGGTTGCTTCACATACACCTTTTACTTGATAAGATAATTTAAAAAGGAACTCTTTATATCTATTGAAATAGTTTGAACTACATATATAAGGTAGATACAATGAATGTTTGAATTGCCTCCATCTAGCCATTGGAGCAAATGTTTTATCATAATCTATGCCTTATTTCTAGTTATAGCCTTGCACCACAAGCCTAGCTTTGTTCCTGATAGTATTTCCATTCTCATCAACCTTGTTTCTGTACACCCACATAGTTCTTATAGCAGTTCTCTCTGAGGTTCGTGGGACCAAGTGCCATACTTTGTTTCTTTCAAATTGATCAAGCTCTTCTTACATTACATTTATTCAATCTGCATTCTTTAATATCTTCTTTATATTCTTGGGTTCAATTTAAGATAAAAATGTAGAGAAAGCATAGAGATTCTTTGCTCTTTTTTTTGTTTGCATGCCTGAGTCCAGAGGAGATAGTAGATTATCAAGAGAATGTGAGAACTGATGCTTCTAAATGGATCTATGAGGTCTAGTTGACTTTTATTGGGAACAATCTCTATTGAGGTGTTACCCTCAAGAGATTGATCATTTTCTTCACTGGGTTGAGGATCAGGTTCTTCAGGTAGAGCTTAGGGACCAGAGTTCTAAAGATTTGCTGAATCTTAATCTTTATGTCCTGAACCTAGTCCCTATGAATCTGTATCATCATCACCTTCATTCACCTTTTTATGGAGCATTAAGAGGATTTCCTAAATCATTATCATCATCATCTTGTGTGCTTCCTTTACTAATGTTACCAAATTCATTAAATATAACGCATACTCATTCTTTCACACATTGTGTTCTTTTGTTTTGGATCATATAAGTCTTGTCGGTAGAAGAGTATCTAACAAATACTCCTTCATCACTTCTTGGATCAAACTTTCTAAGGTTATCCTTCCCATTATTCATCACAAAACATTTTCAACCAAAAGGCTTGAAGTAGCTCAGCCTGGGCTTTCTTTTGGTCATGAGTTCATAAGGGGTCTTGTTCAGAAGGGACTTGACAAGACACCTATTGATTATGTGACATACTGTGTTGACTGCTTTAACCTAAAAGTTATGAGAAATCTTTGCATCTATCAGGATGGTCCTCCTAATATCCATAAGTGTCCTATTTTTCCTCTTTACAACACAATTTTGTTGTGGTGTTCTAGGAGCTAAAAAATTGTGACTTATACCTAGATCATTGCAGATTTCAGTGAACTATGCATTTTCAAATTCTATTCCATGATCTGATCTGATTTCAGCTATTTTCTCATCATACTTCACTTGCACTTGTCTAGCAAAATCCTCAAACACACAAAATATATCTTCCTTGGATCTTAGAAATAAGGTCCATGTGAATCTAGAATAATCATCATCAATAACCAAAATATACTTCTTTCTTCCCCTACTGAGAAGCTTATAGGTCCACATAGATCCATGTGAAGGATTTGCAAAGGCCTGGATGTGCTCACTTTTTTCTTTGGCTTAAATGAGGATTTAATTTGCTTTCCTTTCACACATGAATCGCACACTTTAAAACTAGCAAACTTCACTTTTGGTAAATCTCAAATCAAGATCATTTTCACTAATTTGTTCAGCATTGAGCAACTAACATGACCTGGTCTTCTGTGTAATAGCTCAGCAATATCTTTTTGCATACTTAGGTATGTTATGTTCTTGGACTTGTAAAACCCCAGATCAGTAATATACATATTTTTATTCCTCCAAGAAATCATCATTTCTTTACCATCTTTAAGACAAGTAACAATGCACTTATTTGACCAGAACCTAATTTTATTGCCTTTATCACAAATCTGAGCAAATACTCAGCAAACTAAACTTAAGTTTATCCACAAAATAGACATCATCAATTATATAGCTCAAACTCTTTCCAATATTTCCAATTCCAATAATGTACCCTTTTGTTTTCATCACCAATGGAGACATTGCCTTAAGCAAGAGGATCAATTCTTCCAGTCATGTGCTTCGAACAGCCACTTTCCATGATCTAGTTGTAGATTCATCCTCTAGCTTTGTCCTGTAATAGAATTAGTGTTTAGTTTTGGGAACCCATTTTATCTTAAGCTCCCAAAATAGTGACAGAGGAAAGATCAGATTTTTTCTTTATCCTCCAAGTAAATTTTAACCTCTTTCTTTTGAAAAAGAGAGTTCTTTCATCCTTCTTAAGACAATAGTTCTAGAGGGACATGAATCCCTTGTGTGGATATTTTGCCATAATGAGGACATAAGATATTATCCTTGATAGAGACATATTTACTAAAAAGTTTGTAAGAAGGATACACATTGTGGAATCCCAACCCTCTTCTATTACTTGATCCCTGACTGGAAAGGCTTGTCAATGATTGATATGAAATGGTTCATTTTAAAGCCTTTTCAATCTTATCCTTGAATCGAACTAGGTCCCTCTCAAGTTCAACACTCCTATCAAGTGAGGCAATCAAATTTACATTTATCTTAGTCAGTTTCTCTTCTAATTCAAGTTGAATTTGGCTTTTTCCACTTTTACCTTGAGATTTAACCTTAGACACTTCACTAAGTTTTATTTAAGAAATCACTTTCAAGGGATAGTGACCTGCTAGGTTCCTAAAGTTTAGTTACTTGCACACTCAATTCAACTGTCTCTTCTTTACATTTTTCAAAGTCTTTCTTCAGACACTCCTCATCTCTAGTAAGATCATTAATAGTATCTATGAGTACAGTAGCAAGAGACTTAAACTCTTTAAGAGAATAATTTTTGTGGTTTTCTTTAATGTTCAAGAGGGTTACCTTTTCATCTTTATCATTATCTATGTTTGCCATCAAGGCAAAGAAAGAGTCATAAACTTTGACGTCATCCTCTACCATAATCATAGAGATATATTCATACTACTCTGATTTATCAAAATCATTGCAGGAGTCACCTAGATTAGTTATGACTTACATTCCAACCCTATCAGCTTCAGCTTTCCTTCTATATTTGTCAGGGACCCAGTCTTTCCCCTTTTCTTTTCACCAGCTTGCTTGATATACTCTTTATATTAAATTTTGTGCAAAGGACAATCTTTGATGTAATAAATAAGTTTTCTATATTTTTGGAAGGCATTACTTGATCTTTTCCCTCTCATATATTTGCTGGACTCTCCTCTTTTGGGTAGATCTCCTAACTTTCTCAAGGATTTGAGGATTCATTTGGCAATTTAAGTTATTTTCTCATCCTCAGCACTGGTAGTCTCCTTTATTGCCTTTAGGATCAGGTTCTTCTCCACTTTGTGCTCACCGTTGAATTTGTCCTACATTTTCATAATCTCATAGGTCTTGGGATTTCTAATCAACTCATCTATGGTCATATTTTTTAGGTCTCTAGCTTCAATAATAGCATTTAGTTTACTCTCTCATTGCTTAGGTAGAATTATTAGAACCTTTCAAACTTATTTGGAAGTTCTAATATCCTTACCAAAAAGGTAAAGATCATTGATTATAATAGTGAATCTTGTGTGTATTTCCTGGATAAATTCACCTTCTCTCATGGTGAAAGTCTCATATTTAGTGGTCAGGATGTGCACATTTGACTATTTCACCTGACTGGTTCCCTCGTAGGCTATTTAAAGGCAATCCCAAATTTCTTTGGCAATCTCACAAGTAGAGATCCTATTGTACACATCAGGACCAATGCTACAAACAAACAGTTTCTTGGACTTATAGTTCTTTTCAATCTTCTTCCTATCAATGTCATTAAATTTATTTAGTCTTGGGAACTTATGAAGTCACTTCACCAACCTTTGCTATTTTTGTGGGGACAAAATAAAAGGACCATCTTCAATCACATCCCAAAAGTCAAAATTTTCTGCCATGATAAAATCATGCATCCTAGTCTTCCTCCACCCATAGTATTCCCTATTGAATCTAGGTGGACTAATGGTAGACTGGCCTTCTTTAATATTTAGAGGAGCAGCGATGTTTAAGATCCTTCCAAGGTGTTAACCTCTTTTCAGGAAGACCTTGCTCTGATACCAAATGAAGAGTTCAAATGAGTTTCTCTCTATCTTCGGAACCTGGTCTTAAACAGACTTAAATAGTAAGAAACTAAATAGTAAAGTATGTGAAAAGAGTAAATAAGAGACACAATAGATTAGTAAAGTATGTTAAAAGAGTAAATGAGAGACACAATAGTTTTACATAGAAACTCCTTGCTTAAGGGAGAAAAACTGTGACCTGCCTCCAGGATTTCTAAAACTCCACTTATATTCAAGAAAACTTGAATACAAACTCCATTACATCAAGGATTAACCTCTTAATCCTTCTTCTCCTTATAACAACTCTATTATAAAGAGAAATATGCAATACTTCTACTGCACCACCACCCAGCTAACTCTAACTGACTTGACCAGTTAACTCTAACTTTAAAATCACCTAACTCTAGATGACAACAAGGAATTTTGAACTAAAACACCAACACCTACTAATAATTATAACAATATTAGGCAAAGTTTACAATCACAATACAAAGATTCAATTACGACAAGCATATGAAATATAATTTTTAAGCGGTCAGCTCCCTGTTGCAAATGAGGCTTTGATTCAAGAGCTTCAAGAGAGATATTTTGTTGTGATTATATGAAATATTGGTTTTATTATTGTGGGAAATAAGTAATATATTTATGAGATAAGAAAACCTAGGATGAATCCCATTGGTTGAGGCAAAAAAGTGCAGCAGCTTTGTCACCAACTTTTGTACTTTTATCCAGCTGTGTAGTTAATTGTGATAGTGACGTGTAGGCCCAACCAGGTCCCTAAGTAGTTTTAGCTTTATCATCACACATTCTTTAGGAACCAGGTCCCAATATAAAAAGTTTTAATCATCAAAACTAAGGACTTAATAGAAACCAAATGCAATAATCTCTTTGAGCATACATGTTATATTACAATAAGGTAGTGTAAATTACCAACTTACAATCCTAAAGGTATTAAAGATACAGTGCCAATAAATAGTTTGTTTGCCATGCTCTTTAAATCTACTTATTTTGATAACTGCTTTATATCAAATGATGTTTTAGGAAAAGCACTTAGGATATTAATAAATTTGTGTACATGAAATCATTTTGAAGGAAATTTTGTTAGAATTAGAGAAGCAGCTTGTGCTTGAAAAAACCCCATTTAGTGTAAAAAAAATGTAACTTTAAACTTAGTACTATCCCAATATATAAATTTGAAAATTTTACTATAGAGGATATTAATTATCTTGATAATTTTGTTTAATTTAAAATATAAAAATCATAAAATAGAGAGGCTTGAGAGAGAAAGTCTAAAACACTTCAATCATTATGTGACATTAAATCATTGATAATGTATGAGGTTAGTTTTTGTTCCTACTATAAGAATAGTTTGGAAAATATAATGTTTTAGCTTTGTTCTTTTAGTATTGAAAAAAATAAAAATCTCTTCTGTTTCTGAGGAGAAGCTAAACTGTTTAGCCTCTTCCTTACAACAAAATAAAACTTGTGCTACAACTCATAAGAACGTTTTTTCCCAGAGACTTGGTTAAATGTCATAAATCTCTAAGATAAGCACTTCAAAAGAGAAATTTTTAGTTTCTCAAATATTTGGTCAAACAGGCTCATATGAAGAAGAGAATGCATCATAAGAAAACATAACATCTCATACTCAGTAACTTGCCAAATACCTGCAAGGATAATTTTGTCCATTCTTTTACATCAACCCCAAGTGATTAAACTCTTTTTTATTCATCAGTATCCAAACATTTGTTTTTTCTCAGGCAGATGTTATTTCAATAGATAGAAGTCCTTTATTTCTCCAGCAATTTTACAAACTATTTCATCATCAGTAATTCCAGTTCTCCTCTTAAATTCAATCTTAAAAAATCCAAGAGAACTGGCTCAATAATCAAGCTTAGTTTTGTCCCTTCTAGTAACTAGTTTCTCTAATGTTTGTAGGTGTGTAAGGCTCTATTAACTTGTAATGACCTCTGTAATCTCTATTTGGTTATTACCTCACCAATTATCCCTATGTCTAAATTTAAACTTGTAATATATAGAATGAAAATTCAAATTCTTCTTCTTATTCGGGCATTTCCTGTATAAATTGTGGATTGATGTTGAACTATTAGTCTGTTATTACTTGTTCTCATATGTGAATACAAACATGGTTAAATTTGGATACTACGCCTTCTATAAAATTGTAAAAGTAAGGTTATATAATTTTACAGGACTTTGTTCCTTTAATAAAAAAAGACCTAATTATATGAGTTGTAATGTCTGCATTTTTTCTTAGATGTTACTCTTCCTGTCATTCCATTTTTGCTGATTTTATGAATAAAAGTTATGCTTCATCCATCAAAATTATTTTATGTAATTCTTTATTTTAAGATAAAATAGGGTTGAAGAAATATTCATACTTCTATCTCTCAATTAGACGCACAAGAATGTCCTTACAGAATTCTTTGGGTAAGAATCTTACGTTGTCCGATTTGCTCTAAACTATGTTAATTCATGAGGTTTTATGCCTAATTTAATGGTTAAAGATTAATTTCTGTATGAACTTACATAATTCCATGAGTCTCTCGTTACTTGAAGACAAATTGAATTTCTTTATCAATACTGTGAACTTGACCCACATAAATTTTAAAGAGGTGAATTTACTTAAAGATTGAGATTTTACTTGTTCCTTATTATGAACTTTTGCTACAAACACCAAAAACCAAGTACATCTAAAGAGACAAACAACTTTCCAACCAGAAAAAGGTTGAAGAACTTAAGTCTTAACA
The DNA here is from genome assembly GCF_002878395.1 of Capsicum annuum. Lineage (NCBI taxonomy): Eukaryota > Viridiplantae > Streptophyta > Magnoliopsida > Solanales > Solanaceae > Capsicum > Capsicum annuum. The sequence continues at coordinate 128,421,599 of NC_061115.1, read as the reverse complement.
AAGCAAAAAGAAAAATAACTAGTTACAGAATATTTATTGAACAAAACTACTTCGGCTATGGTTTTATTTGGACAACTTTCAACGATCTACCTTTTGTACTATTTCTCTTTTTTATTTGCTCAAATAGTGTCTGTATATATACATTTACATTCCTGTAAATGTATCAGTTCCAAAAAGTCCAAACATGGTATATAATTGCTCCCATAAGTTAAGCCACAGTTCTTTTTGGGGCTACTTCCAGTGCCTTTTTTTAATTCTTTCCAACACATGCTTGTTTCTGCCCTCTTGGATATGAACAACCATCATTGAAATAGCTTTAATTAAACCAATTTTGTGCACTCAAAGTCAACAAAGATGTGAATACGAGTCTCACAAACCTATCTATTTCATGGGTATAATTATTATCATCAATGTAAATATTCATACGAACTGAAATATGCAAGTCATGTTCATGAATTATGACATAATGAACTATGAAATTACCTCTCATGCCTCTTCAATAATGATGTTAACTCTTGATTGTGAACCTACTATAGCTAACTCTCTATATGATCCCTAAAGTGGCACTTCATGATTTTGAGTCTAAAATGGCTAAACTATAAGTATGACCTTAAAAGGATAAACTATGAATATGAGCCATAAATATAAGACTAACAAAGATAAACTATGAATATGAGCCTAACAAGACAAGCATTTTGATCAAGAACTAAGAAGATAAACACATACCATTATAATCTTAAGAGAGTTAGTTAGCTGACCATGAAGGCATAGGTTTAAATAACAAATGCCCAAAACTATGCTTGCCAACATAGGATAGAGATTATTTTGCAAGTCGAATGACTCTATCAAAAAGGGTCTAACCCTGAATATTTAGCAAATTATATCATGTCATATCCTATGCCTAGCAAGGTATAAGATGGCTTAGCTGATCGGGCCGAGATCAGACTCTATGCGCTCATATGGTGGTTTTTTCACTAATAATCAAAGGATTTAAATCTATCTTTCTTGGTTAATTATAAATTTATTTTATATTTTTGTTCCTTTCCAGTTGTCTTCACTTATATTTGAATTTTATTGTCATTTCTAATCTTCTGACGTACTACCCTCCTGAAATAATTTTGCATACCAATATATTCCATGTATTGACCTCTTTGATGCTACATCATTTCATGATGTAGGTTGGGGCTCTCAAATCCACAGTCAGGCGCCTCATCAGGATCTTTATATTCTGTCATTATTGAGCCTTTTTTCTATTAGGAGGCTGAATGAGATATGATGACTTCTTTACATTTTCGTTTCTTTCAGTATTGATAGTTATTAGAGGGTTCTTGATGGTGTAGTTTTCAAAAAACTTTGTAATTTCCAGACTTTATCATGACTATTAGTATTGTGTAATAGTAAGTGATATTAATAAGCCTTGATGAAAATACTTCTCCTTCAATAAATCTTATTTCAATCTCATATTGTTTCAGTTATATTCTTTCATGTTGGTGTTGGGTTCAAGCTGTATGTATGAATGGAAAATAGAGAGGAAAATAGTGGAGGGAAAGAGAGACATTAAAATGGAAAGTGTACTCTTTTATGGAAAGCTTACTAAATTCTCCCACATTGGTGTGAGAAAGAAGCTTTCATGTGTTTATATTGAGAAACACATCTCCACATGTATAGAGGGGCAAAAACAAGGTGGTGTCTCGCACCATCGTCATCGCTCGCTCGACTCAGCTTTGGATTTGGATTTGTCAAATGGTAGATCGATGAGATCTATTTTTTAGACAAAATTTATTTGAAAGTTGATGAACAAGTGAACTTTTAATCCCAAGAATCTGATAGAAATATTTTTCTCCATGTGCGGATGCATTTCGGATGCCATGCAAATTCATGCACAACGCACCTCAAATGGATGCAACCATTCACGGGAAGAGGCACACTGTTTCGTATAAATTTGCATCTGTGCGTGCACCTTAGCGACCTGCGGTCGCAGGTGTAGCGCAGATAGCTACTGGAGTTTTACAATGTCACCTGCGGCCGCAGATCGGGCGCAGTTTCAGTATAAACTAGGCGTAGGTGATGTTACTATACTTAATAGGTGCATTTTTTCTAAACCAATGCTTTCTTTACAAAGGGATACCTTCAGGCTATAAATACCTGATATATTCCTTAGGTATAGATATGATTTTTGACAACATAAACATTCTTCTTCATTGCAAAAACTTAGTGTGATCACTAGTTGTTGAGTGAGTTTGACGAATCCAATAATTTGAGGTACCTCTATTTTTGGATTGAAAGCCATTTTATCTTGGGAGAAAAATTTTATAAACTCGGGTATAGTGAAAGAAATTATTCCTTAAGGACACTCTATAAAGTCGGGGGACTTCGCTTTAAATTTTTGTTTCATCTTATTTCTAAAATAATAACACACTTCTTGGATAGATTATTTTTAATCTTGTGTTAAAAGTGTTGTGTTACTTCATAGGTGTTCTTGTTTTAGACTTGAACTTGTGTTGAAGTTGTTGAGTGCCTAAATACAGATTTGTGTACCTGAAAATATTTAAAATAACAATCTTAAGGAATAAACTTGGAATCTAAATAGCTTGGTTTCTGTAGATTAAAGCTTTAACCTTTCTACTCCATTTGAAATTAACTAGTGATTTGAAGACAAAATCTTCATCACAAGTTAAAGATCACTCGGTTAAAGATTGGAAGTCATTAAAAATTCATCGTTAAACTAGAAACAATAGGTATTTAAAGTTGTTGAAACTTTATTCATACTATTTTGATATACTAAAGTTATTGTCTTGTTGTGACAGGAAAATGACTACGGATAGTCAAGTGCATGATGTTACAACGACTGTGGTAGAAACTAGTGTTTCCACAACAAGTCGTACGAATGCTCTGTCGGCAATGGAACCTGCGGAGAAACCCAAAAAGTTTGCAGGTATTGACTTCAAAAGGTGGCAGCAGAAAATATTTTTCTACCTTACAACTCTTTGTCTTCAAAGGTTCACATTTGAGGAAGCTCCAGAGGTGCCCGAGGGGACTTCTGAACAAGAGAGATTTTTGATTGTGGGGGCTTGGAAAAACTCTGATTTCCTTTGCAGGAACTCCATCTTGAGTGGTGGAAGTACAAAACAGAAGATGCAGGAAATAAAAAGTTCTTCATTGCAAGATTCTTGGAATATAAAATTATAGACAGCAAGTTTGTTATCTCCCAAGTGTACGAACTGTAGGTGATCATCCATGATCTCTTTGCGGAAGGTATGATTTTGACAAATACCTTTATTGGATAGTTTAAAAATGTTCTTAGTATTCACATAAACTTCATTGTAGGTTTGATCATGAATGAAGCATTTCAAGTAGCAGTAATAATAGAGAAGCTACCACCCATATGGAAGGACTTTAAAAACTATTTGAAACACAAATGTAAGGAGATGTTTGTCAAAGACCTAATTGTAAGATTGCACATTGAAGAAGACAATAAGGCTACGAAAACAAGGTTGATAGGAAATTCTACAATGAATAGAGCGAATATTGAGAACACAACCACAACTCTAAAAAGCGCAAGAAAGCTGGACATGAAAGCAATCAACCTAAGAAGAAATTCAAGGGAAAATACTTTAAATGTGGAAAAATTGGCCACAAGTCTATGGATTGTCATGCTCAAAAGAAAGGGAAGAAGAAGGATCAAGCAAATATTACTAAGTCCAAGAAAGAAGTAGACGATTTGTATACTATGTTTTCCGAATGCAACTTGGTGGAAAATCCTTGCAAATGGTGGATGAATTTCATACCACCCGCCATTTTTGTGCTAATAAGGAGTTATTTACTGCTTTAGCTCTGCCTAAAGAGGAAGAAAATATATATATGCCCAACTACGCTATTGCAAAAATAAAAGGAATAGGAAAAGTATGCATGAAAATGACATTAGGTAAAGTATTGACACTCAACAATGTCCTGTATGTTCTAGAGTTCAAGAAGAACTTGATTCTTGTATCACTTCTTGACAAGAACAAATTCAAATATGTATTTGTTTCTAGAAAATTTGTACTTTGTAAAGGAGAAGTGTATGTAGGAAAAGGCTACCTCAATGAGGGCCTATTAAAAATGAATGTAATGAATGTTGAAATCAATAAAAGTTTAGTTTATTCTTACTTGCTTGAGTCTTATGATTTATGGTATGAATGATTAGGACATGTCAATTACAAAATATTGTGTAAACTAATTAACTTAAAAGATTTTCCAAACTTTGAGTGTAATTAATCAAAATGACAAACGTGTGTGAAATCAAAGTATGCTAAGCATCCGTATAAGTTCATTAAAAGGAATTCCAATCCCTTAAACTTAATCTACACTGACATTTGTGATATGAAGTGAACAGTATCTCGTGGTGGGAAAAAATATTTTATAACTTTTATTAACAATTACACTAGACACTGTTATGTCTATTTGCTTAATAGTAAGGATAAATCAATAGATGTATTTAGGCAATATAAAAATGAAGTTGAAATTAGAGAAAAAGATCAAAATGATAAGAAATAATAGGGGTGGAGAATATGAATCTCTCTTTGTGCAAATATGTGTAGAGAATGGAATTGTCCATCAAACTACAGCGCCATATCACCTCAATCTAATGAAATTGCAAAAGGGAAAAACCAAACCTTGAAGGAAATAATGAATGCCTTACTAATAAGTTCAGGTTTATCGCAAAACTTATGGGGGAAAGCTATCTTTACTAATAAGTTTCACTTTTTTGATATTCTATTTTTGAGCGATGGATTCTAAGGTATTGAACTCTTTCCTAAATATTCTTTTGTTCACCTTTCAAATAATGTCCTCTCAACTATCTAAAGTTCGTAGAAACTCACCAGTCCCACTTGAGGATAACATGGATGGATCTCATCCAACTCATGGGGAACAAACCCGGTCAAGGGCCATAGTTTTAGATTTTCCCTGTGGAGTTCACCAGTCTCAACTGACCCTACTCTGAAAATGGCAACTCATGTTTAGTTACCTTAAGGAAAGGTTAACAATGTTGAGTTTTGACATTATATTAATCTATTAACCCAGATAGTGACAAATTTATCACGCCAGTTTGATCTTATTGGTACAGGGGAGAATAAGGCAAGGTTGATAGATAAGCAGAGCAAGAGGTTTCAGTTTTCTAAACAAAGGGAAGGCCAATAGTATGGCGGTAAGTGGTATAAAAGAAAGAGTTGGGTGAGCCCTAACACTTGTTCTATGGCTAGTGCTCTGTAAGACCCCACAAAGTTCTCTCATAGTCTGAGCCTTAGAGCATGTCAAGTAAAGTGTAATGCCGGCCTTAAAAAATCGAGAAGTGAATTCTAAAGTGGGAAATATTTTAAACCGTGTATAATTTCCCTAATACCAAGTATACCAAATCGAGAACTAAATTCTAAAGTGCGAAGAGTTAGAGCCATTTTAGTGAGACATTATGCCACTTGGCAGTTTAGTGCGTCGCGGAGCCAACCAAAATGGCAATTATCAAATTCCAGTGAGCCTCTACAATTTCACCGCATCACGATGTCTTTCCAGTTTGCAACCAAGGTGGCAAGTCAATTTTCACCGCATCGCGCCAAGGCTCAGTTGCCAAATTGTCCAATTTCCAGTAAGCTGGCGTGATTATGGCGCATCACGCCAGCACATAAAATTGGGATTTTTCCAGTTTTAGATTTTAATTCCAAGGGCAAAAAGGGTTTTTTCCCAACCCCTATATATACTCTTTAACATGATATTTCTGATTATTTAACCCAAATATTGTTGGTTTCTCTCAATTTTCGTCAAGAACAAGACCTAGGGTTTCTAATCCAAGACCCAAGACATCAAGATTCCTCCATAATCTTCTGAGAATCATATAACAAGGTATGTTAGATGTTGATTCTTGGGTTCCTTCCACCCAAGAAGTTCAAGAATCCTTTTCTAAATTCAAAGATTTTATATTTATGAGTCTTCATGATTCATGTGAATTGAAATTGAAGTTCATGTTATTATTGAGTTTTAATTCATGATTTAGACTAACAATTTCAAAAATTGATTCTAGTATATGATGAATTGTATAATGTTCATGATAAACCCTCTTCAAGTTGTATGATATTGATGTATTCATGATGATTATGTATAGAATCTGTGGTATAACCAAAGCATGCTCCCCATATATTTGATACAATGCTTATGTGAAGGAATTAGAGCCATTATAGCATGTTGACTAGAAATCCCCAAATTGTGTGTAAGTTCATGCATGCCAAGTGTTTGTTGAAAAGCCTTAGTGAATGAATTGTGACATGTTAGCATGAAATTCCATAATTATGTGCTCTTCAATGAGTTTAAAATATCTGTTGTATGACCTTGTTGAATGGAGTATGAGCCGGTAGCATGTCTCCCTATACTATTACATGTTTATGATTTCCAAGTGCTTGAAGAGGTGCTTTAATGATTGTAATGGTGAATGAAAGTCCATAGTCATGATTATTTAAGATGGTTATGTTTTACTTATATGTTATCGAGTCCTAGGGGTTTTTATACCTAAAAATTTAACTACAAGTCTAGAGCTCGTGTCAGTTTTCATGATAATCTCAGTCAAGTCACAATTCTTAGAACTAAGTCAGTTACAGAATTCAGTACTCTCAGACAGTTATAGAACTTAAGAAATCTTAGTAATCCAAGTATCATTAGCATTCCAGCTTCAATTCAGTACTCAGCTTAGATCTTAGTAGTATTCAATATTTAGTTTAGACCTTAGTACTATTCCATCAGTCAACAGAACCAAGTGAATTCAGTCAGATCAGTCAAGAAATATGAACAGTAAAAGATTTAGCTCAGTCTAGTACAATCTAAGAATTAGTTCAATGTCTATTCAGTTGGGAGTAGGATTCAGCACCGAGCGAGGGAAGGGATGGTGGCTTCCCCGTTATTTAGGCAAAGTCATTAGTAGCAATCCCTATACTTCCAGAACTACATAGCCAGTGAAGGATGTGGAGTTACCCGTTATATTAGACTTGACTACCTCCTAGGAGTCACCCGTTATATTAGGCTTGGCTCCAACCAGGTGTTACTCATTATATTAGGCATGGCATCCTGGTTTCAGACAAAAGTTTCTTTACTCGTGGAATAATACTGACATCCTTCCAACTGGAGTACCGGTTGAACCCCAACTAGCTAGAAGGGGTATGTCGGTTAGATGACTATCTCCTACAATCTTAGTTTCAAATTTGATCTCAGTAATAAAAGTTAGCTGAGGAGATCACCCGTTATATCTGCTTGATCTCAAATTCAGATAATCATAGTTAATATTAGTAGACTCAGAGATCACCCATTATATAGGCTTGATCTCAGATTCAGATAATCATATTTAATATCATTAGACTTAGAGATCACCCGTTATATAGCTTGATCTCAGATTCAGAAAATTATATTTATTATCAGTAGACTCAAAGATCGCCTGTTATATAGGCTTGATCTCAGATTTAGTTTATCCAGTATCAGACATCATTACCAGTAAACTCAGAGGTCACCCATTATATAGGCATAATCTCAGTATAATAAATCAGAATCAGTATCAGCAAGATTAGACATCACTCTCAATAGACTCAGTTATTCAGTCTTTCAGTATTAGTAAACTTATACATTTGTACTAGTAAACTTATTAATTAGTAATTCAGTATTCAAAAACCGAAATTCAGAGTTCGTATTCAGTGTTACTGTGATTCCAGTTTTGGTTTGTGCATTCATACATATGTCCTCATTCAGTACTTTCATGTTATTCAGATAAGTAACTATTCATGCATAAGCCCTTAAATTTAGCCTTACCTTATCTAGCATACCAGTACATTCAAAGCACTGAAGCATACTTTTCTCTTGTGCTATGGTTTCTTATACCATAGGTTTCGAAGCGAGAGATCCAAAACACCCTTAGCAGTCCAAACTCAGTCAATAGCAGTAGACATAGCAGTAAGTCCTCTTCATTCGAGGATGATCCTTATTTTATTATGGCATTATACTCAGTTTATTTTTAGTAGACGGAGTTAGTTGGGGACCTTTCCCATCAACTCCATAGTTCAGACAAGTTTAGAGGCTTTTTGGATAGATGTATTAGTATTCAGATTTTAGTATTGATTATTATAGATGTTTTGAACCTTATGGAAAGTTTCCACCAATTTTTTTCATTTATTTCAGTATGTTATGCAGTGCTTAGGTACAGATTTAAGAAAAGGATTAGCTTGTGGTCCTTTAGGATCATGAGCACTGTGTAGTATTTCGGTTCCAAAAATTCAAGGCGTTACATTCTTCTTAACCAAAGTTATTGGGAGACAAATATTTTCAGATTAGTAATAATTTTAGGGCACAAGGTGCCTAATCTTGGGCCAGTGGGGCCTAATCCTTACCATTCTACCCACCTTATTAGTTTTGTAGTCGGTCATACTGTAGTTATTCTGAGAAAGAGAGGAATTATTATTTTAATTATAGTCAGTTTGGTTATATACAATGAGAGTGTCCCATAAGGTTTGCTGCTTTGGAAAATAAGATACTGGCTGCCACTTCTCTAGCTCTTGCACCAAGGGGTGCTATTTCTAGCTTCGACACTGGTCGGGATCATCTCAATGCTCTCACTTTTCCTAAGGATCCTGAGGTATCTCCTGATACTGGCACTGGTAGTTGAAAACTCTTTTTTTTGTGGTGTGTAGTTTTTACTTGGTCCGGGGTCCACTTATGTGACCCCATTTGTGGCTACGTATTTTGGTTTGGACCTAAGTTAATTTTGAACTCTTTTTCATTTTCTACCCTGGTAGGTAACTCTGTGGTTACCAAAGAAGTATATACGAGGTGTGTGGTATCTATTGGTAGTAAAGAGGCTTTCGTGGATTTATTGAAATTAGATATGGAGGTTTTTGATTTTATCCCAGGGATGGATTGGCTATACTCTTGCTACGCGTCATTAGACTATCGAACCCATAAGGTTTTCTTTAGGATCTTTGGTGAGTCAGTTATGGGATGGGAGAATGGTTCTCTAGCTTTCTAGGGAAAGGTTATATCATATCTTAGAGCTCGAAGATTGATCTACAAAAAGAGGGTATTTCTATTATCATTTTGTCTAGGTTAAACATTCTAATTTGAACGTTCCTTCTTTGTATTCGGATTTAGTGGTGAATGTGTTTCATGAGGTCTTCCTAATGACCATCATGGCGTCCTTCTAATGGGGAGATTGAGTTATGGATTGGTTTTGTTTTGGACACTTGTCCATATTTCTATCCTTTCTTTAAAAAGTATTCCGGTTGAGTTAGAGGAGCTTAAGAAGCAAATAAATAACCCTTTAGAAAAAGATTTCATATGTCCTAGTGTTCTCTGTGGAATGTTTTCATACTTGTATGCATAAGAGAGATGGTTTTCCCTGGAAATACATAGGTTGTTGGTAGGTGAATGAGGAATTTAGGGTGTCCTCTTGATGGGTTGGACCATATATGTATATTTGTCTATGGGGTACCTTGTTGGTAATGCATAATAGTTAGTAGATGTTGTATTTGAACTTCAAGCATTGTTTGTGGTAAAGGGAGTATGTTTTCCCAGGGATAGCAATGTGGAAATTATAAAGGTAGAGTGATAGGTTAGATGAGGTATGCAGAAGGTGACAAGGTGAGTGACTTAGGGAAATATAGAAGTGGGAAAAATTGTGACATATAGGTCGGGGTTTTAGGTTGAATTGATAGACTAGGGGTTATGTCGTTGGATGGGTTAGAGCATGGAGTTTGTGTGACTATTCTGGACCTCTAGATGGCATTTGGATGAATAAGGTTTTTGGTATAGGATAACCAAGTGTCCCTAATGTACGCCCTTAGGGATACACATTAGAGCAAAGTGTTGTGCTAGTATGTGTAATAAGATGAGGGTCGAGGTTTAATCTTAAATTTTCTTCTAGCAGTTGACTTCAAGGGAAGGTTAGGGTGATTCCTTCTTATCTTGATTAAGAGGGCGCTCTCCTAGTGTTGCATACATTCTGGTAGCGCTTATGCCTAAGGTTCGCATTCTACATTCACCTTGTTCCATGGATATAAATCTTGACCTTACGTTGCATTACTTATGATATATGTAGTTATGTTTCTTTTGTGTCAAATCCTAAGGACTCCTACTATGGTGTGTTGTGTCAGGATGGCTCTTCATTCATAACCTAGGTGGTTACTATAAAGTACCTCGTGCCTATGGTGTTGTGACTCTTTTTGGGCATCTCTCTTGGGTGACATAAGTAATTCTTGTACATTATTCACTTAATGACCCTTTTTACATTAGGGTGGTATGACTTTAGATGTGTAGTGATGCTTTGAAATAGGGGGAAAGTAGAAGTCCCTAAGTGGCGGAGAGTTTGGGTGACTACTAGAGCTAAGGTTTTGGAAAGTGAGGTAAGTTTGTTGTCATGAGGAATGGTTAGGAGAGGAATAGGTGGTGAGAATATTTTTGGTAAAATAATTGATGCTGCCAAACCTTTGGAAGGATAGATCATACTGCGGGTATCGAAGAGGTAGGCTTGAATATTGTGATTGATAGATATACCAATTGTTATAATGGGCACTTGAGAATCTTGATGGGGCATGATGCTTAGTTATAGTAATGGAAGAGGAGTAGTGTTTTGGGTGGATGTAAGGAGTAGATCCCTATGGCCTAAGTTAACTCCTTTTATCTCTGGATAGGCTTGAACATGGAAGTCATAGTTAGACTCAGGCTCTCATGGTGATGTGTCTCTAGGGAATTGTAAGTTGAATTGGACTTACCCCCTGGCATGGGTTCCATTCATTTGATATTCCATGTGTTTATGTTGAGGTAAAGTGTGGATGGTCCTTTATTGGTTGGTTTCTTTGTGTGGTATTAGTATCTCAGATTTTTTTTCCTTTAAGAAGGTCCCGATAAGGATCTTGGGTTGGCAAGTTTGCCGGTTGCGAACTGATGTTAGGTGTATTTAAGAACTTTAGTATGGTTATCTAGCCTAATGATCCTTGTTTTGAGGATAATTCATGTGTGTATGTGTTAATAATGATATAAATGTGCATCTACCTGTTCAAGTATGTTCTTACAATTTTTAAAGATGTTTTCACATGAGTTTGGGTTCAAATTGATCATTTAAAGTCTAGACGAGAAAGCTACTAACCTTGGTTGAGTTTCTAGTTTATCGTCATGGATGTTGTGTTGTTGTGATCTCTAATTCATTGTGTTTAATACGATAGGAGGATAGGTGAGCCGATTATGATGATACATGAAGGATGTACAAGCTTCAAGTCACGTGAAAACATAACAAAAAGGCTTGGATTGGATCCACCAAAGCACAAGATGCAATGAGACAAAAACAGAATGCCTGGGAGCTCATTGGCGCGTCGCGGTGAAGGGTAAAAAGGCAATGGCTGATTTCTAAAAGCTCAACACGATAGCATCGCGTTACGGTGTGAGAAAGATCATGAAGTAGCGTATTAAAGGGCTCAACGTGATTAGGCCGCGGCGCGGTGCTTATAGTGGTGAGGGCACTATCGCAACACGGTGAAGTATAAAAGCACTAATATTTTTGTCCAGCTATAAAAGAAACAAGTGGGATCAATTAAAACACTTTTTGACGTATTGGGACTGGAGAGGTGGTGGATGCATATGAAAATTAGGTTTTATTATAAATTGTTTTATCATTTTAATAGATTTGATCATGAGTTCAAATAATTGGATGATGATTTTGTCAATTAGTGGATAAACGCCCACTTTCCTGGGTTAAGGCCAAGAAAATGTTTGTTATTGTTTTGAATTGATTTCATTTTGATTGCTTATCGTATTTGGTTGTGTTTTCATCTTTGTTTTAATTATTTTGAGGATTGAGCACCCTTAGAAAATATATATATATATATATGTATATATATATATATATATATATATATATTATTGACCTTTTGATCTCAGAAGAGGGAATAGGAAGATAGAACATGGGGATGAACAAAGTAAGGTTCTTATTCTTTTATGATATAAGGAATTCGAATTATCATCTAGGACAAGGATGTACCTAGAAGTCTTACTTGATTCATATGTAGGATGATAGCCTTAAACACCTAATTGGATTATTACATCCCCACTCAATGATGTAGTTGTAATGTCCAAATTAGGTAAACGATTAGAGGTCGATAGACCATGACCATGTAATAAACCCTACAAATCAACAACAAAGATAAGCAATCTAACGAATGAAGTCCAATGGCATAGTATGACTGTTCGAAGATCCTTAACCCTATGTTTTCCTCCATTGATTGTCTCAAGTCTTCACTTTACATAATGTTTACTTTATTTTAGTTTATAAAATTCAAACTCTCTATTGGTTACTATTGCACCAATTTAATTTGAATAGTTGAACTGAAAGTTGATAGTTACTTAACACTAGTCCCTATGGGATCGATATTCGGCTCTCTATGCGGCCACTTTACTACTTGGTAGACCACATACACTTGTATGTGCACTTGGGCATTGTCAAGTTTTTGGCGCCTTTGCCGGGGACTTATAATCTGGCAACTGTTTTATTTTTAGTTTTGCTTTTCGGATTACTTTGGTGTTTTACGTTTGGTCTTGGTTTTGTATTTGGAAGAAATAGGTTTTCAAAGTAGTAAGCTAGTAAGGGCTCATGAATTGGTTAAACCAAGCCCCGAACCTGACGAACTCTTATATCAATGAAGGAGAGAAGCAATCTTTCTCCCTCATATTCCGCAAATTGAAAAAAATCAAGATAATCCTACTCTTATGGCTAAAGAACAAGCAACTCCTAGGACAGTTAGAGAAATGGAAATCCCACTTCCAACAAGTTTGACCTCCCCATTTCATAAACTAGCTGCTGGAGGTAATTTTGAACTAGAGCAGAATATGGTGTACCTTCTGATTAGCAGTGGATATTTTACCAGGATTTTACATGAAGATCCACAAGTCTACCTATGAAACTTTCTGGAGATCAGTGACACATTCATCCCTATGGGAGTATCAATTGATTAAGTAAGGATGACACTATTCCCCTTTTCACTCTTAGGGGAAGCAAAGAAGTGGTTGAATGATAAGCCGACAAATTTAATAATATCATGGGATGACTTATCTTGGAGATTCCTTATCCTATTTTTCCCATCTAGTAAGACTGCAAGACTTCACAGGGAGATTGTGTGCTTCAAATAGAAGCCAAACAAAAATGTATATCATGCTTGGGAGCATTTCAAGGTACTACTACGGTACTCTCCACACCATCAACAGTCCAATGAGGTATTAGCTCATACTTTTTTAGGAACTTGACCATAACCTAAAGATTTTGTTAGATTCAGCTGTAGGTGGTCAAGGTCTTGAGATAACATATGATGAGTTGTATACTTTGTTGAACAGAATTGCACAAGGTATTCCTGAGTGGTATTCAAACTCAAAGAAGGTTACTGGTGTTTTAGAGGTGGATTAGTTTACCATAATATTTGCCCAGACTACTGTATTACAAAATCAATTGATGACACAGCTTAGCAATAGGAAATTTGGTGCTACACCACCTGCAGTCGCAGTTAATCCAATTTAGCAGACAAGAACTTAGTGTGTGGTGCGTGGAAATAGTGGTCACTCTATATATATGTGTGCTACAAATCCTGAGTTAGTTATGTTTGTAGGAAATGTTCAGAGGCCTAACTATGGGAATGCTTACAACATGAATTGGAAGACTCAGCCACTAAATCAATAATAGAACAACCATCTGCAGCAGTTTCAGCAACCACAGGCTCACGAAAATCAAGCCACAACTCATACTAGCAATGTGGAAGAGATGTTGAAACAACTTATAGCTAGTCAAGCATAGTTGGTTGAAAATATGAAAAGTCAACAGGCAAAAATAAAAAGCAAGCAAGCGGCTACAAGGAACTTGGAGTTGCAGATAGGACAGATAGCAGCAGCATAAAATACCAGGCCTCAAGGTAGGTTTTCAAGTTATACGGAAAATCCAAAGAAAGTTATGGCGATCACTTTGAGGAGTGGTAAAGAGCTTAATGCAAAACCTCCAAAGGCAACTAAGAAGGCAGATGCTGATGTGGTGACTGAACGCATGAAAGACCAAGTTGCAAAAAAGTTGAGAAAGTCTGAGTACTCAAAAGAAAAAGTTGTTGAAGAAGTGAAAAAGATCTCATAACTACCTTTCTCGCAGAAGCATATAAAGGCAAAGGAGGATGAATGCTTTAAGAATTTCTTTGACACATTCAGAGAGCTACATATTAACCTTGCTTTTTTAGATGTTCTACAAGGAATTCACAAGTATGATAAATACTTAAGGGATGTGGTTTCTAACGTAAGTTATAGGATGTGGAGGTGGTAGCACTCACTGAGGAGATTAGCTTTGTGGTGACTCAAAAGATGCCAAAAAAACTCAAGGACCCTGAGAAGTTTACTCTCTCAATTTAGATTTGGAATAGCGAGGTGGTGAAGGAACTTAGTGATTTCGAGGTATGTATCAACATAATGCCCCTATCTTTGTTCAATACATTGGTCTTAGGAAAGCTTAGACCGAGCTTTGTGCTACTACAGCTGGCAAATGTGTCCATAGACCATCCTGAAAGAGTGATAGAGAATGTTCTCATAAAGGTTGGTAAGTTTATTATTCTTGCTAACTTTATTATTTTAGATTTCCAGGCAGACAAAAAATACTAGTCATCTTGGGACGTCCATTATTAGTGACGGGAAGAGCTTTGATTGATGTGAGAGAGGGTATGCTCACAATGAGGTTGGAGGATGAAGAGGCAGTTTTTAAAGTATACAAACTACTTAACACACTATCCCACTATAAATACTTGTGCATGATTACTGTTGTGGAAGGGGATAAGTGTGGGGTGGTGCATCCTATTCTAAAAAAACCTCTTCAGACTACCACATTGAGCAGACTAAGCCTCCAATACCTAAGTCCAACATAATGCAGATTGATGAGCCTGAAAAGGCTAAAGTTGAAAAAGTTATTAACCTTGAGATTTCATACTTAAGAGGTCAGCAACAAATAAGAAGATGGCCTCCAAGTGTGAGGAAAAGGATGAGGGAATTTGGATGAGTCGTAGTTGAGTCGTGCCGCAACACTAAATTAGGCGCTGCTTGGGAGGTAACCCAAGTTAAAGTAGGTATGTTTTATTTTACAATTTTTAGTGTTTACTTCACTAGTTTTTTTTTGTTGAGTCACAGGTTGATGAGAATCTGAGTACCAAAAAGTTGAGCTAAGGAGCATGGCGAATACTAAGTGTGGGGCCCCCAAACCCCTTTGATGTAAGAAGATGCTACTAACTAGGCCTCTGGGAGTATTTCTATCTCTAATTTTAAGTATACTTTGGGGACAAATTAGATGTTTAAGCTTGGGGTAAAGGAAATTCCTATTTTTAGGGTTAATTTAAAATTTTTGTTTTAGGAATAAGTGAGATGTTCTTGTTGGTTCTATAGTTGATTGCATGATGCAAGTGTTTTGGGTGTAGAAAGCATGTTGATTGTGTGAATTACTACTTTTAAGAATCTTAGAATCATGTTTATGACTCTTGTACTTTCTGGCTTAAAGTTGAATTCATGAGATTATGTGGTTGAGAATCTATGATGATCCTACTTGAAGTTGAGCATATTCCATATGTGATGTGAGGTATTTGTATATGTCTTATTGCATGTGATGTCTAGAACTTTCCTGGTGTGTGTGCAAAGAGAAATAAAGAGTGTGGGTTTAGGAGATGATACAAGCATTTCTTTGATAGCCTTATTTTATACCTTCTGTTTGACCTACCTTTGTGCATAATCCTAGTAAGCCCCGTTGAGCCTTTAGCTTTTTCTTTGGTAGCTTAATATGTAGCTTAATCCCTTCTTTGATTGACCTAAATTTGACCCAAAAGCTCCTAAGTGCTTAGTAATAATTAATTAAGTGGGGAGTTTTAAAAGTAAGAGGAGAAAAGGTGAAATTGAAGCCCCTAAAGTGGTAACTATTGGTGCTAAAAAGTGATATGAGTTGATGTAATGCTCTGAATCTGGTACCTAGAACCCTACACGGTGCTCATGACCCCGAAGGACCACAAGCTAACCCATGACTGATATTTGTACCTAAATACTGTATAACATCATGTAAAATACATAAATAATAGACGGAAACATGCCATAAGGTTTAAGATGAATAAAACGTTATATCTGAGAGTACGGTATATCAATACCAAAATATGAACTGAAATAAACTAACTAAACATACTGTAGTATGAAAAGCCTCTAACTAACTGAACTTTCTGAATAAGGAGTTAATAGTACATATTCCCAACTAACTCCATCTATTGAAAGCAAAACTGAAATAATGAAATAAATAATAATATCGTCCTTGAATGATGAGAACTCACCGCTAAATCTAGCTGCTAAAATTTGGAGTACTACTTATGCTCTGGAACTCGTGCTTTTGGACCTATGGTATAAAACACCATAGCACAAATGTTTTAGTACGATTGAATGTACTGGTTTGCATGTGAGGTCAGTGAATGCAGAGGGATCAAATGCATGAACAATTCTAACTGAATATATAACATGAACGTGAGAATACATGCATGAATAAATGATGTAATTGAATTTGTGATGATACTGACTACTGAGTCTGAATACTTATAACATGAGTTACTAATAACTGATACTAAGCAACTGTATCTAAAAGTCTAGGTTCTGATGGAACTAGCTGAGTTTTGTAATGTTCTGAGTTGACTGTATCTGACAGTCCTAAATTTTGTAGAACTATCTGAGTTCTATTACTAAGACTGAGACTGAAATTGTAACTGTGGGAAGTAGTCATCTAACCGACATGCCCCAAATAAAGCAATATACTTGAGTTGGGGTCCAATCTATAACCCCAATTAGAAGGGTGTCAATACCGCACCACCGGTAAGGACAAGCTGTGAGTAACCCTCAACTGGTAGGTACTCAAATGAGAATAGTGGGAACCCTCAACTGGCAGGTAAGCCACCTCATCAATCCTTAACTGGTAGGTTAGATGTCTCAACCTACACTGGCTACGTAGTACTGGAATGCATGGATTGCTTCAAAGAATCACACCTTCTACTAGCAAGTAATTTCCCATCCTTGGGTTCACTCGGTGCTAAATCCTACTCCCATATGAATAGACACTGAATATGATTAACAGAGCTGAACTTGACTGAGTTAACTGAGTTTTGTTGACTGATGGAATACTACTGAGATTACTGAATTACTGAGCTTTCCTGAGTCACATGACTAACTATTTCTATAGACCATGGCTTGACAGAGAGTATCATGAAAACATGACACTGGCTCTAGGCACACAGCTAAGAAGTCAGGTAAAAGTACCCCCAGGAATCGACTAAAGGAAACTGACAAGGCATGACGTTCTTGAATACATGACCAACATCAACAATCCTCAATATAATAAGTTGGGGATTTCATGAAGCACATGGTTATCATAAACTTATACATGATAGGAATACATATAATAAGTATCATAATTTCATACTCTAGCATCATGAGAATTCCAACAAACATCTACATTGCACATCAATAGAATAGGAGTTATTTGAACATAAGGGTAAGACATGCATTTATCATATGGGTTGCAATTGAGCTATAATACACAATTTCTATCCTCTTAGGAATTTTATCAAACACCATACATGCACAACTTAGGGAATATATGTAATCATCAAATTACACATCATAAACAACTCAATTCATGGATTTCAACTTGCATGCTAACGTAGTTTCATGAAAAACACATAAAAATTCCAACTTGAGAATCGTACAACAAGATAAACATGGTTAAAAAATAACCTAGAAAATAAACATCATGATTTATAATTTCAAATAGGGTTATTGAGCATTATGGATGAAAGGAATCCATAAATCAACACTATACATACCTTGGATGAAAGATTCTTGAAAACAAATGGTGAAATTCTTGAAATTGGAAACCCTAAGCTTGTTCTTGATGGATTTGAGAGAAAAACCATAATAATTTGGGTGAAATAGGGCTGAATTACGTGTTTGTGACTTATATAGGGGTGGGAAATTAATTCTTTTACCCTTGAGGATGCGGTCATTTAATGACAAAAACTGGGTGCTGACGTTACAAGCGACGCAGTGCGTTGATGGCTGCGGTGTGATACTCGACGCATTGTGCCATGATTGCATTGAGCCTCAGAAGTTTTGGCTCTGGAAGCCTACACAAATATTGACCAACGCAATTGGTGATGCAGCGCGCCAAGATCGCATTGGTCCACTATTTTAGGACTCTTAACATGATCTAAACATGCTCTGATATCCAAAACTTGTCCGAAAGCACCTATTGACCTTCTTGATCGTGAATTAAAGAAAATATGGGCCATTAAAGGACATTAAGATGGCGATATAAGATTTTCAACTTTTGAAGGCCAAAATAGGCTAAGTCTTGGAACTTGGTTAGAATTTTCTAAGTCTGTGACCCCTTGACAAGCTTAAAGAACTGAATTAAGCTTAGAAGTTTCATGGGGTCTTACAATATCTCCCCCTTAAGAACATTCATCCTTGAATAAGACTGATTGAGAGAGGATAAGAGATAAACTGACATTCATACTAAACATGAGCAACCGAAACATGATTCCATGACTGACATAACTAATAATTGAATACAGCATACTGAGCATGCATATCTGATGCATGTGTAACTGATTCATGAATGCATGACTAAGTGTTCTGATGAACTGAGTTTCTCACAATTAGAATGCATATCTGATGCATGAATATATGACTGAACTGACACATAAATGCATGACTGAATATGAAATGGTATTTAATACCAAGTTCATGATCGAATTCTGCACATGAATTAGATACGAAGTTGTAACTAATTTCTAAACATGAAACTTAAAAGCTTAAGGAGAATTATTACCTTGAGCTAGATTTGAGTTAGCGGAGAAGAGGTGAGGGTACTTGGTTTGTATGTATGCTTCTGCTTCCCAAGTAGATCCCTCAATGGACTGATTCTTCCAAAGAACTTTGACTAAAGGGACTTTTTTATTCCTCAGTCTACGAGTCTGATAGTCAAGAATTTCAACTGGAATCTCCTCATAAGAGAGATAGTTCTGAACATCTATGCTCTAAATAAGGACTACAACTGTTGGGTCACCTATGCACTTCTTGAGAAAAGAGACATGGAAGACTGGATGAACTAAGGCTAGATCTAAAGGAAATTTGAGCTCATAAGCTACCTTGCTAAAGCGACTGAGAATTTTGTAGGGACCGACATATTGGGGACTAAGCTTTCCCTTCTTGCCGAACCGCTTCACTCTCTTTATGGGAGAGATCTTTAGATAAACATAACCACCACTATCAAACTTGAGATGATTTCTCCGTATATCTGCATAAGACTTCTATCGGCTTTGGGCAGCCTAAAGTCTTTCTCTGATCAACTGGACTTTTGATAAGGCATCGAATACTAAGTCAGGCCCTAGGACTGCAGCCTCACTAACTTTGAACCAACCAATTAGAGATCTACATCTCCTACCATAGAGAGCTTTGAACGGAGCCATCCGAATACTAGAATGATAGTTGTTGTCATATACAAAATCAATCAAAAGAAAGTGGTCATACCAACTACCCTTGAAATTAATTGCACACGCCCTTAGCATATCTTCTAAAGTTTGAATGGTCCTTTCTGCTTGACCATCTATCTAAGGATGGAAGGTTGTACTGAGATGAACTTGGGTACCAAGAACCTTTTGGAACACTTTCTAGAAATGAGAGGAGAACTGTGTACCTCTTTCTGAAATAATAGATAACGGAACACCGTGCAATCTCATCAACCCTCTGATGTAGAGTTTGGTGTAATCCTTGGACGAATAAGAGGTATGGACTGGAAGAAAATAGCTGATTTGGCCATCCTATCTATAATGACCCAAACTAAATCATAATGATGATGAGTACAAGGTAAACCCATCATGAAGTCCATGTTTATTTCTTCCTACTTCCAAGTAGGAATATTGAACTCTTGCATGGACCCACTAGGTTTCTGATGCTCTATCTTAACCTGCTGATATGTAGAGCACTTAGCCACAAACTCTGCAATATCTCTCTTCATCCCACTTCCCCAATAGATCTCCCACAAGTCATGGTACATCTTAGGGGCCCCTGGATGAATAGAGTTGCACGCACTATGCGCTTTTACAAGAATTTGATGCCTCAAGTTATCTACACCTGGTACACAGAGACGACCTTAACAATGCAAAACACTATCTCCCCCTTGGGAGAAAATCTCTAATTTTTGATCCTTTACTGACTCTTTCAACTTGACAAGACTGGGATCTCTATCCTGATTTTCTTTTACCTCAGAAACTAGAGATAATTCTGAACTACTCTGAACACATATATTACCCTCTGCTGAATCAACTAGGCAGACACCTAGTCGGGCGAGCTAATGAACTTCCTGAGATAACTTCTTCTTACTACTCTTAACATGAACAACTCTACCCATAGACAGTCTACTAAGAGCATCGGCCACTACATCAGCCTTGCCCGGATGATAAAGGACACTCATGTCATAATCTTTCAAGAGCTCTAACCACCTTATCTGATAAAGATTGAGATTTTTTTAGAGAAAACATACTGAAGGATCTTATGATCTATGAACACATCTACATACACCCATACAAGTAATGCCTCCAAATTTTTAAGGCAAATACTACGGCTGCTAACTCAAGATCATGAGTTGGATTATTCTTTTCATGGGGTTTAAGCTATCTGGAGGCGTAAGCTATGACCTTACCATGCTACATTAGGACACAACCAAAACCTACTCTGGAGGCATCACAGTACACCACAAAATCATCTTAACCATCTGTAAGAGCTAAGACTAGAGCTGAGGTGAGTCGAGTCTTCAACTCCTGAAAAATCTTCTCACAAGGATCTGACCACTGAAACTTAACTTTTTTCTAAGTCAATCTGAACATAGGGAATGCAATAGAATAGAATACCTCAAAAAAACATCTATAATAGCCAACCAAACCTAAGAAACTCCTGATATTTGATAGACAGACAGGTCTGGGCCAATTTTTCACTACTTTAATCTTTTGAGAATCAACCCTAATGCCATTACCGGAAATGATATGACCAAGGAATGCTACAAACTTAGCCAAAATTTTCACTTACTAAATTTGGCGCATAACTGATGATCTCTGAGAGTCTGAAGCATGATTCTGAGATGGTCTACATGATCATGCTCACTGCGGGAATAGACAAGGATATCATTTATGAAGACTATGACAAACATGTCCAAGAACTACTTGAAAAGTATGGTTCTTATTCTTTTATGAAATAAGGAATTCAAATTAGCTTCTAGGATAGGAATGCACCTAGAAGCCTTACTCTATTCACATGTAGGATAATGCTTTAAACACTTAATTGGATTATTACAACCCCACTCAATAATGTAGTTGTGATGTCCGAGTTAGGTAATCAATTAGATGTCGGTCAGGGGACCATGATCATGCAATAAACCCTACAACTCAACAACCAAGATAAGCAATCTAACGAATGAAGTTCAACAGCATAGTATGATTGTTCGAAGAGCCTTAACCCTGTGTTTTCATCCATTGATTGTCTCAAGTCTTCACTTTACGTACTATTTACTTTATTTAGTTTATAAAACTCAAACTCTCTATTGGTTACTATTGAACCAATTTAATTTGAATAGTTGAACTAAAAGTTGATAGTTGCTTAACACTAGTCCCTGTGGGTTCGATATTCGTCTTTCTATAAGGCTACTTTACTACTTGGTATACCACGTACACTTGTGTGTGCCCTTGGGCACTGTCACAAACAAAAGGTGTGGCTTTGGTGAAAGTTCAATGGTCGAACCAAAAGCCCAAGAAAGCCATTTGGGATGCAAAAGTGGATATGGGGTCCAAGTATCTGCATTGGTTCTTTATTCCAGAAATTCATGCATGAGGTATGTGTTCTTCATCACATCTTTGTTGTCTAACTTTGTTAAAGTAAGGGTGGATTTCCTTGTCTCTTTGTTTTCTAACATAGTTAGAGGTCAGTATGGATGTGTTAGGGTGTAAATCATGCTTGGGGTATGTGATGATCTTCTCTTCTTGATTTATGTCCTTATCTTCTAATTTGGATGAAGTGAAGTTAGATGCATATTAATGACTAAATCATGCTTGTGCTTGCCTTTACCCATCATTCGAGGATGAATGATCATAAGTGGGGTGGAATTAATGATTAACTCATGTTTGTGCTTGCCTTTACCCATTATTTGAGGATGAATGATCCTAAGTGGGGGAGAATAAAACACCCTAAACTTTGGCTCTTGCAAAATTTCTTAAGTTTTAACATTCTTTTAATGCCCCAGAAATACCCTCTGGACGCCACACGGTACTTACGGTCACAAGTGACCACAAGCTAACCCATGAGTTGGTACCTGCTGCGAGCACTGAATAACATAAGATAATTATATAAGCATGCATGAAAACTGAAATACTGCAAGTGCAAGACCTGACATATAATGTTTTAGAAATAATCTATAAGACTGAAATATTAAAATCTGATAACTAAGTAATTGATAATCTATATGCCTATGTCAAGCAATCTGAATTGAATTTTGTACTGAGTACTGAACTAAGACTGTGGGAGGTATCATCTAACCGACATGCCCCATTCTAAGTTGATTGGGATCTAACTTGTGACCCTAGTTAGAAGGGTGTCAGTACCCTACCACGTGTACTAATAATGGTTGTGTAGATTCACTAAGCTACTGAAGAACCAAAGTATCAAGCCTAAACTGATGGGTGATCCCTGGGCAGAGTTAAGCCTAAACTGACGGGTGACTCCTTATAAGACTAGTACATGGTTCTAGAATATAGGGACTAATGCTAACGACTTTTCCTAACTAACGGGGAAGCTGTCATCCTGTATTTGCTCGTGCTAAATCCTACTCCTAACCGAATGACACTGATTACTGAACTAAAGTGAGACTATTTGAGCCAACAACTGAAAATTGATACAAACTGAATTACAAGGCTTAAGGTTTATTTGAAACCATTCTGAAGATTCTCAAAACTAGGTAAACAGCTAAGTTTTAGGTATTCATAACCCCCATCACTGAATGAAAATAAAAATAAAGGCATATAAAAGATTCAAAACCATAATGGGAAAATCATTCTACAAAATCATTTTCTTTGGCATTTCATCAAACACTTAGAATTCATAGACTTGAGCATGGTAATAGTTAAAACATGTGCTAATAACTTAATTGTAATACTAAAATCATGGTTTAAGGATGCAACATGCAAAAATCACCATTCAAACGTGTCACGAACAAATCCTAACGAAAATACATGGTAAAGGTGATTTGAAATCAAAGTTCGTAATAGCTTCATGTAGATAATTCATAACAACATGTAAAAATCATAACCTTAAACTTATATCGGATTCTTGGACTCCATCGGTGAAAAGGGCCCACGAATGAACATCACACATACCTTTAATGCTTAAATCTAAAAGAGAACAACTTTCTTGAAAGCTTTTGTGAATTGGAACACTTGAGTTCTTGGTTTTCTTGAAAGGAAGATATTTAACTTGATGAATTTGGAGAAAGGTTAGGGATTATTTAAGAGAGAAATTGTGAAATTTATGCATATAATGCCCTAGCAGCAGTTTAATCTTATGTTTTTACGGATTGGGTTGCTGGGAAAAGATAAAACTACCCCTCTGGGATTTAAATTTTATAACTGGAACACCGATTAAAGACTTTTAGAGATGTGTGAACTCTTTATTGCTATTCCTACCATGATGTGGCATAATCGTGTTGAGCTGCTGCAAACAAAATCCAAATATGCCTCAATCCTCGTCCAAAAAATCTAAAACTTACCCGAGATATGCTACTTACACCCCTGAACATAAATGAACTCAAAAACTTACGTCTTGGTGTCGAGAAGGTAAATTTATAAATCATTGAAGTTAAGGGGCCAAAAATAAGGCTAAGTCCCCAACACTTGGCTAAATTTTCAGGTCCTAAGCCTCTTATGCATGCACTATGAGCTGAACTAAACTAGGAAAATATGGGGTATTACAATATCTCCCCCTTGGAGACATTCGTCCTTGAATGAGACTGATTAAGCTGTGAATACTGAGGAACTAATATTACATACTGAACATGCATAACTAGAAACATGATTACATGACTGAGCTGAAGTATGATACATGACTGAACTGATTAGTGAATGCATGCATTGTCATGTGTATGATTACATGGATGAAACTGAGAATAGAAAAGATATAACCCAAGGAAAATTATTAACTTAAGCAGAGTTTGAGTTTACGGAGAAAAGGTGAGGGTACTTGGTTCGCATATCTGTCTTCTGCTTTCCAAGTGGCTCCCTCTACGGACTAATTTTGCCAAAAAACTTTGACCAAGGGAACTTCTTTGTTCCTTAGCCTACGAATCTGATGATTAAGAATTTCAACCATAATTTCATCATAAAAAAAGGCTATTCTGAACATCTGTACTTTCTAAAGGAACAACCACAGTTGGGTCACCAATATACTTCTTTAATAAGGACACATGGAACACTCGATACACTGATGCCAAATCTGTAGGCAACTCAAGCTCGTAAGCTACCATTAAAAAATGACTCAAGATCCTGTAAGGTCTAACAAATCAAGGACTAACATTCCCCTTATATCCTCACTCCCTTCATGGGAGAGATTTTCAAATAGACTAAATCTCTAACTGCAAATTCAAGATCTCTCTTACACACATCTGTGTAGGATTTCTGACGGCTTTAGGATGTCTTAAGCCTCTCCCTGATTAACTAAACTTTTTTCATCGTATCAAATACTGAATTTGGCCCTATCAATATGGTCTCCTACCTCAAACAAATTAATAAGAGATATGCACCTCCTTCCATAGAGAGCCTCAAACAAAGCCATCTGAATACAAGAATGATAACTGTTATTGAAGGCAAACTCGATCAAAGGTAGGTGGTCATCCCAACTACCCTTGAAATCAATAACACATGCCCTCAATATATCCTCTAGGGCCTGAATTGTCCTCTCTACCTAACCATCTATCTGGGGATAAAAAGTGGTTCGGAGATAAACTTAGGTACCTAGACCCTTCTAAAATGCTTTCCAATAGTGAGAGTTAAACTGAGTACCTCTATCTAAAATAATTGAAAATGGAACTCCATGCAACCTAACCAACTCCCTAATATAGAGCTTGGCATAATCCTCTATCAAATAAGAAGTATGAACTGGCAAGAAATGAGTTGATTTGGTCATTCTATCAACAATAACCTATATCAAAATATGCTGAAGACGCGTACGGGGCAACCCTGTCACAAAGTCCATGTTTACCTCTTCCCACTTCCAAGTGGGAATACTGAACTCCTGCATCATTCCACTAGGCCTCTTGTATTCAACCTTAACCTGCTGACAATTAGGAAACTTAGCTACAAACTCTGCAATATCTATCTTCATGTCACTCCACCAATAGATTTCCTGCAAATCATAATACATCTTAGTGGCTACTGGGTGAATAAAATAATGTGCTCCATGTTTCTCTGCCAAAATTCATTGTCTCAAACCATTAACACATGACACACATAGCCTACCCTGACATCGCAACACGCTATCTCCCCCTTGGGAGAAAACCTCTACTTTTTGGTCTCTAACTGACTCCTTCAACTTTACTAAACTGGAATCCCTATCCTGATTTGGCTTTACTTTAGCAACCAACGAAGATTCTAAGCTATTCTAAACCTATACACTATCCTCAACTGAATCGACCAAATGAATGCCTAATCTAGCCAATTTATGAACCTTCTGAACCAACTTCTTATTATCATTCTCTACTTGAGTAAAACTACTCATAGATAACCTACTAAGGGCATCCGCCACTATATTTGCCTTGCCCGAATAATACAACACACTCATATCAGAATCTTTTAACTACTCCAACCACCTTCCTTAATGAAAATTTAAATTTTTCTATGAAAATACGTACTGAAAACTTTTGAAATAAGTGAACACATCAATATGAACCCCATACAAGTAGTGCCTCTAAATTTTCAAGTAAAAAATAATAGTCACTAACTCAAGATCATGGGTAGGATAATTCTTTCCATGGGATTTAAGATGTCTAGAGGCATAGGGTATGACCTTACCTCTCTATATCAAAACATTACTCAAACTAACTTTGGAAGCATCACAGTAAACAACTAACCCATCTGAACCATCTAACAAGGTCAAAACTAAGGCTGAGGCAAGTCGATTCTTCAACTCCTAAAAACTTTCCTCATAACAATCTAACCATTGAAACATAACTTTCTTCTGAGTCAATCTAGACATGGGGGATGCAATAGATAAAAAACCTTCAGCAAACCACTTGAAATAGCTAGCCAAACCCAAAAACTCCTGATATCTAATAGATATATGGGCCTGCGCCAGTTTCTCACTGCTTTAGTTTTTTGAGGGTCAACTCCAATGCCATCACTGAAAATAATATAGCCAAGAAAAGCTACTGGTCTTAGCCAAAATTCGCACTTAGTGAATTTGGTGAATAACTGATGGGCTATAAGAGTGTAATATGATTCTAAGATAGTCTACATAATTATTTTCACTATAGGAGTAGACAAGAATATCATCAATGAAGACTATGACAAACATATCTAAGTATTACTTGAAAAATTGGTTCATCAAGTCCATGAAAGTTGTTGGGGCATTCGTTAGTCCAAAAGACATAACTAAGAATTCAAAGTGACCACACTAGGTTCTAAAAGCTATTTTCAAAATGTCACATTCTCTGAATCTAAGTTGATGATAGCCGAATTTAAGGTCTATCTTTGAGAAATAACTGGCACCCTGAAGTTGGTCGATCAAGTCATCAATTATGGGAAGTGGATGCTTATTCTTGATTGTGACTTTGTTCAACTGATGGTAATCAGTGCATATTCTAAGAGAACCATCTTTCTTTCGCATAAAAATGACTAGAGCACCCTACAGGGAAACACTAGGTCTGATGAATCCTTTATCTATGAGATCTTTCAAATATTCTTTCAACTCCCTGATCTCTTCTTGAGCCATTCTGTATGGAGGAATAGAGATAAGTTAGGTATCTAGAAGGATGTTTATTCCAAAATCAATTTCCCTTTCGAGAGGAACTCTGAGAAGATCTTTAAGGAACACATCTAGAAATTCCCTTACTACTGAAACAGACTCAAGACTTGGGGTCTCAGAATTAGAGCCTTTAACTTAATCAAGATGGTAAACACAACCCTTTCAAATTATTTTTCTTGTCTTAAGGTATGAAATAATTAGACCCCTTAAGTGCTGAAGTACTACCCCTCCATTTAATGACTAGTTCATTGGGAAACTGAAATTGAACAATTCTATTTTTGTAATCATCTGTATCATAACATGAGTGGAGCCTATCCATGTTGAGAATGACATTATAATCAGTCATCTCTAACTCTACAAGTTCAATTGAGGTGACTTCCTGGGATATTATGACTGAATAGTTCCTATATACTTGCCTGGCCATAATAAAAACACCTAGTGGGTAGACATTGAGAAGGTTTATGCTAAAGACTCGAGTCTGACATTTAAATTAACATCTATATAGGGGTTCACAAAAGAAAGCGAAGCTTCGGGGTCTAACAAAGCATAAACATGAAAGTGAAAGACTTGTAACATACCAGTCACCATATCAGTAGAGCTTTCCTGATCCTATCAGGACTGAAGTGTATAAATCCTATTCTAACAATATCCACTGGTGGCACTGGAAGTAGCGCCCTGCTGATTTTGGCGATGGAGCGGATGACTGGTGGGACTAGCCCTATTGGCGCAAGTGTCTTACCCTCTAACCAACTAATTGATATTCCTTAAACTTGTGGCTTGGCTTGCCACATCCAAACCATACATCGCTGCCTGCTCTACACACACCTTGATGATTCCTACTATATTTCTAGCAAAGAGGATTAGTGAGACTACTGTTCATACTACCCTAGGGCTTAAAGTGTGGCACCCTATCCTAATTGTCATTCCTAAATTTTAGTACTGGTGCACTAGCTAAAGATGGAGTTGGGGTTGAAAACTTCTCTCAGAACTGAGAACGGTTACCACTCTCTCACTTTGGTTGAGCAAAATTGAAGCTACCTGTTCTAGTTATTTTATTCTCCCTTTCTTTCTCTATAAACTTCTACTCCTCAATCTGTTAAGCATGGAACAAGTCTAGATATGTCTATATCCTTAAATCAACATTGTATTCCTACACTCATTAACCATACTATTAGATATGACAGACATGAACTTACTCATTCTAGACTGGTTATTAGACACCACATGAGGAGCATACATCGTCAGCTAAGAAAACTTAAGAAAATACTCTTTCACACTCATATTGCCTTACTTTAAATTAATAAACTCCAGTACCTTAGCTTCCCTAAACTCTAAGGGAAAGAATCTATCTAGAAAGGGTGTAGCAAACTCCTCCCACCCTATAGGCCCTATATTTGTGCCTCTATCCTTCTTCTACTACTTAAACCAGGTATGAGCTACATCCTTCAAATGGTAAGCATCCAACTCTGCACTCTAACTATACATAACACCCATAATATCAGTGACTTTCTAAGCCATGTCAAGGAACTCCTGTGGATCCTTATCAGACTTAGATCCCAAAAACTGAAGGGGATTCATACGGGTAAAGTCCCAAATCCTAGTTGCAGTTGTATTAGTCATTGGATTGGTTGGAATAGTGGCCTGTTGATTGTTCTGAGCTGCTACTAAGTGGGATAAAGTAGTGAAGGCAGCTCTGAACTCATCATGAGAGACATGCTCATTCAGGGGATCTTCTTGAATAGGCAGAAGTGTGGGCTGATTTCTGTTTCTTTTTTTGTTAGTCTTTCTGGGAGTCATTTTCTATAAATGGAAAAAATAGTAAACTATAAAGAGAATTTGAATAGATCTCATTCCCATTTACATGACATGAATACTGAAAGAAGGGAAACTTTTTCAAAAATATCATGTAGCCTCTTGTCCAAAAGTGTGGCGTGCTTTACACCCATGCACAAGACTCTACTCAACACGTCTTTCAGATGCCCTAGGATACTATAAAACCTTAGGATCTAATACCAAGTTTTGTCACACCCCAAAAATACACTCTGGACACCACACGGTGCTTACTGTCATAAGTGACCACAAGCTAACCCATAAGTTGGTACCTGCTGCGATCAATGAATAATATACTGATAATAAAGATATTTGCAGAAAATAACTGATAATGCCATAAGGTTTTAAGGACTGAAAGGTATAATTGAAGTCACAAGTTTGAGAAAACATCTAAGAAAATAGTGCAACATGACCGATAAAACTAAAAAACTAACTAAATGTCTGAAATATCTGAAAATCCTATAAGACTAACTGATTGAGGAGTTGATAGGACAAAACCCCAACTAACTTTGACTGATCAAATAACTGAACTGCTAACTCAACTGGATAAATATAAACTCACCCTCAAAGTATGAGGACTCACTACTATTACTGATGCTGGATAATTGATCCTTTCTAGGCTCGATCGGGAAACTAAGCGTTCGAACCTATGATATAAGATATCATAGTACAAGAAATACATATGCAATGAGTACTTTGAATGTACTGGTATATGAGATAAGGTAAGGTTACAATGCATGGGTTAACTAAACATAAAATAATAACTGCTAAATAATATGAGATAACTGTATAAGCATTCATCAAAACTAAAATACTACAAGTGCAAGACCAAGTATATAATGTTTCAAAAAAAATCTATAAGACTGAAATACTGAGATTTGATAACTGAGTAACTGATAATCTGTATGCCTAGGTCAAGTAATCCAAACAGAATTCTGTACTGAGTATTAAAGTGAGACTGTAAGAGTTATTATTAAACCAACATGCCCCTTTCTAAGCTGATTAGGGTCCAACCTGTGACCCAATTGGAAGGGTATCAGTACCATTCCACGGGTACTAATAATGGTTGTGTGGATCCACTAAGCTACGAAAGAACCAGAAATTTAAATTCATAATTAGAATGCTAATTGAAGCCTTGTCGCGATGTGATGAACCCTTCATCGCTATTCCCACCACGACGCAGTGTAATTGCATTGAGATTCTTGAAACAAAATCCAAACATGCCTTAATCCTCATCCAAAAAATCCAAAACATACTCGAAATATTCTCTTTACACCCCCGAACATGAATAAACTCAAAAACTTGTATCTCTAGGTCTGGAAGTTCACTTTAAATTTTATTAAAGTTAAGGTGCCAAAACTAAGGCTAAGTCCTCAACACTTAGCTAAATTTTTAGGTCCTAAGCCTCTTATGCACGCACTATGAGCTGAACTGAACTAGGAAAATATGGGGTATTATAATTCTAGACAAGGTACGACTTGAAGGTATAACTCCTATTTTAGGGTACGGCTATGGCCATTTTTCTCATATGTTAGGTAGTGTGTTTAGGGTTGGTTTCTATCCAATATATGAATAATCATCATACTAGTCGTATGGTAGGATACGAGGTATATGATGTCAAGTCATATGATGCTTATTGATTAACCTAGTTGTGTCTGTCCAAGGTACGAGTTAGAGTATTTTTCATACCTTAGGGTACGATTTTGGCATGTTTTATCATATGATAATTAGTTTGGAGGTCCATGGTAAGGTCTAGGGTATAAGTTAGGGTACCACTCATTCCCTAGGGTACAGCTAAAGGAGGTGGTCATACCCTTCTACATGTATATTCTTAACTTTTGAGCAAGGGGTATTCTAGACATTTCCCACCCCAAAACTTTATGTCCCCGTGTTATATAACCTTTGGTGTCCTCTCATAACACACTTTGGAATAACCAAAACACTCAAAATACTCTCTCTAAACACTCTCTTGAAGATTGACGCTAGGGTTTTTACAAGTGTTCTTCAAAGGGCTCAAGAGTCAAGTTTCCTTTCATGAATCTTCTTGTATAAGACATGTACTCCTCCCTCATTGTTAGTTCCAACTAAAAGCATGTTTTAATATGTTTTAAACATTGATTATGAATCATAAATAGTGGTTTTCAAAATCAATGTTGAGGGTTTTGGTGTGTGTTGTTGAGTATTGTTTACTCTTGTTTTAAATTATATTTTCATATATCTTTGGTGATGGTTTGCATAAGTGGATGATTTTTGGTTATGTTTTAATAAATGGTTCATGGGTAACCCTAAAATTTGATGATTTATGTTTGGTTCTGGTTTTGCTAAAGGTATGCCCTCAACATATTTGATCAAATGCCTATGAGAATGTTTTTACTATATTATTGAACTTTCAATGAAACTATTGCATGGTATGGTTTTGTAATAGAACCCTAAATTGGTTTTTATGGTTTTGAATGGTTTAAATTGGTTTTGAATGCTATTAACAATTTGGAATGGTTAAATAGTAAGGTCTTTGGAATACCCCAAAGATTTTTAGCTAATCTCATCCCAAGAATGCCTAGTATTAGCTTCTAAAGTGAATGATAATTATTCCATGATGAATTTTCAAGATTCTCACTTTTTTTCATGTGGAAAATTCAATAAGCTTTCCATTGATATATGATTTGATTAAATCTGATAACCGGATAAGAAGTTATGACTATTTCAAGTTCCCATCGTAAAACAGTGCCATATTAGTCAGTGGCGCACCGCGCCACAAGAGGAAATGGCATTTGGAAATTTTTAGTAGGTGTATGCCATTATGGAACGTCGCACTAGCACTCAAATTCAGAATTGTCCTTTTTCCAGTGTCTCAATGCGATTTCCCTTGCGTCGCGCCAAAGTTACAGGTCACAAAGGAAGGGGCAACGCGATGGCTCCGCATTGCGCCTTCCCTTAGTTTCCTAATTGTCAAATTCCAGTGACATGGAGTGATAGCACCGCATCATGCCAGGGGTTCAATTAGGGAAATTTTAACTGAAATTACAAGACGTGTCCAGGGTTAAAAGGGTTAATATCCCACCCCTATTTAAGCCCTTTACACATGATTCAGCCACTTTTTACCCAAAATACACTCTCTTCTCTGAAGTTTCTCTCAAGAACAAGCTAGGATTTTCATTGAAGATCCAATTTCAAGAAGGTTTCACTATCAATCTTCACGAAATCACGAACTAAGGTATGCATAGTGTTCATTCATGGACTCCTTTCATCCATGAAGCCCAAGAATCCCTTCTCTAAATTCAAGTTATGGATTTTCTTATGAATTTCATGATTGGGATGCTTTTGTTCATGTTGATAATGAGTAATTGAATTGTATTCCAAGAATGAGTGTTAAATTCCATATGGATTGATTTGTATCGGTATAGATTCATGAAACCCTAGGACTAAACCCTTGAATGATTAAATTG
Organism: Capsicum annuum; assembly: GCF_002878395.1. NCBI lineage: Eukaryota > Viridiplantae > Streptophyta > Magnoliopsida > Solanales > Solanaceae > Capsicum > Capsicum annuum. The sequence continues at coordinate 128,389,182 of NC_061115.1, read as the reverse complement.
GAATTGAATCACGATAGTTAATTGTTGTATGATGTTGTTTACACATTCTATGCCTACTATGTGTTTGGTTGAATGCCTAGATAAAGGGAAAGTGTCTAATTAGCATGATATCATGAAATCCCCATGTACGTACAAGCTTATGACTATCTCATGTTTGATGAAATACTTCAGTAAATGTATTGTGATGATTATTATGTATACAAGTAAGTCATACTTTTTCAGTATCTTTCCATCAAGTTCTGGGGGGTACTTATACCCGAAACATTAGTTGTGTACCTAGATCTATGTTATGTTTTCACAATACTCTCAGTCAAGCCATGATCCTTAGACTTCAGACAGTGTGATGACTCAGGAAATCTCCATGATCTCATGAACTTAGTTAGTTGTCAGATATTAATAATATTTCGTCAGTCAATGGAATTCAGTAACTCAGTCCATGTTTAGTTCAATAAATCATGTTCAGTATCCATTCAGATGGGAGTAGAAATTAGCACCGAGTGAACCCAAGGATGGGGACACATACTATTAGATGAGGGTGTGATTCTTAGCAGTTATCCTTATATTCCATAACTATGCAGCCAGCATAGATTGAGACATCAACACTACTGATGAGGGTTGATGAGGAGGATAAGCACTGTTAGATAAGGGCCCCACCGTTCTCGTACAGGGGACACTATCAGGTGAGGTTCACCTATGGCTTGTCCTTACTAGTGGTGTGGTATTGACACCCTTCCAATTGGGGTTACAGATTGGACCCCATCTCAGCCATAATAGTGTATCAGGGGCATATCGGTTAAATACTACCTCCCACAGTTTCAGTACTAGTCTCAGTAAAAGAAATTAGATAGTTCTTCAGATTTAAGACTATCAGATATAGCTGACTCAGATATAGTAAGGAACTCAGATAGTTCCATCAGATTCAGTATTGTTAGATACAATCACCCATGTTATCAGTTACATTTAGATACAGCTATTTATGCTATCAGATATATTAGTTTTCAGTATGTTATGTCATCAGTATTCTGATTCAATAATCATGATATCACAGTGTCAGTTACAGTTACGTATTTATATATGCATTCTCGCATTCATGTTAGACAGTCAGCTAGCATTATTCATGCATGTTAACCCTTGCATTATCCTACCTCACATATATACTCAGTATATTCCATTGTACTGATGCATTTGTGCTATGGTGCTTTCTTTTTATATTACATCATAGGTTCAGAGACACGAGTTCTAGATCAACAGTAGATTCCAGTCTCAGCAGTTAGAATAGAAGTGAGTCCTCATCCTTCAAGGATATGATTATTTCTCCACTATTTCATTGACTAGTTATTAGTTGGAGTTATTTAGGGACATGTCCCATCAACTCCTTATTCAAATTATTCAAACAGTAGAGGCTTTCAGACTAGATACAGACTATTATGTTTCTGACTTCAGTGTTTACAGTTTTGCTTCGGGTATTGTATTGCCCCACAGATGTTATCTAATCTATGTTATGTTCAGTATTGAATCTTATGGATCTTCAGTGCATATTTCCATATTATTCAGTATTTTATTCAGTGTACAGGTACATATATATCAGTCATGGGTTAGCTAGTGGTCCTTTGGGGTCATAAGAATCGTGTAGCATTTCGGTTCAGTAAATCGGGGCGTTACAAACTTGGTATCAGAGCCTAAGGTTCAATAGAGTCCTAGGAAGTCTGAAATTCACATCTAGTAGAGTCTTATGCATTGGCGTGTTGCGCGCTACATTTATGAGCAAGAGGCTATGAGATGTTTAGGAACAGTTTCCCTTCTTTCAGTATTCATGTCGTTCCAATGAGCATAATCACAAGTCAATCTCTTAGTCTAATCCGCTTTTTCTCTTTATTTTAGAATATTCCTTTTAAGAGAAGAAATCAATCAGCCCCTCATCTCGATGAACCTTTAGACGATCATGTAGTTGCCCATAATAAGCGACTAGCTGTCATTTCGGCCAATCCAGTGAAACTCAACTACAACTAGGATTTGGGACTTCACCCGAATGAATCCTCTATCCTTCCACGGGTCTAAAGTAGATAAGGACCTTTGTGAATTCCTAGATTTGGTGTAGAAGGTGACAGACATCACGGGGGTGACTACTATTAAGAGTGCTGAGCTAGCTGCATATCAGTTGCAAGATGTGGCACATACTTGGTTTAAAAAGTGGAAATTAGGAAGGTCAGATGATGCTGGTCCTATAGAGTGGGAGGAGTTTTTTACTGTATTCTTAGAAAAAATCTTTTCCCAAGAGCTTAGAAAGGCAAAGGTTCTAGAATTCATCAACCTTAGGCAAGGAAATATGACAGCGAAAGAGTATCCTCTAAAGTTTACTCAACTAGCCAAATATGCCCCTCATGTGGTTGCAGACAACAAAGATAAGATATGTAAGTTTGCTTCAGGGGTAAATGATAGAGTGGTTAATGAGTGTAGATCTGCCATGCTAAATAGTGACTTGACTTTAGCCAGACTTATAACCCATGCTCAGCAGATAGAGGAGCAGAAGATGACGTGGAGGGAAAAGTAGAATAAAAAAACTAGGACAGGTAGCTTCAATTTTAGTCATCCTAAATCAGAAGGAGAAAACCGTTATCAGTTTTGTCCTAATTCATTAGATCCAACTCATTCTTCAGCCAGTGCTCCAGCTCTTAAGTTCAAAGATAGATTGCCAGGCTCTAAGTCTCAGGGCAATGTCAGCAATGCCCAAACTAATCCCCTTTTTTACACGTGTGGTAAGAACCACAAAGGTGCTTGCAGAGCTGGAAGCAATGTCGATTTCATTTATGGCAAGCCAGGCCACTGAGTCAGAGACTGCACTTATTCAAGTTATCAGAGTCATCTCCGCTCCTCAGCTCAGTCCGATCTCTTGAATCAGCAGGGTGCCACCACCAGTGCTACTAGCGGGCTATGCGGAAATAGACTATATGCTCTTTAGACCCAACAATATCAGGAAAATTCTCTTGATGTAGTTACTAGTACGTTACAGATCTTTCATGTGCATATTTATGCTTTACTAGATCTAGGAGCTTCTTTGTCTTTTGTTACTCCCTATATAGCATTTGATTTTGGAATTAGTCTCGAATTCTAGCAAAGCCCTTTTCAGTCCCTACCCCAATGGGCAAAACCATCATAGCCCAATGGGTATACAGGAACTGCCTGATTATGATATTTCAGAAAGTCACTTCAGCAGACTTAGTCGAATTAGAGATTACTAATTTTGATGTCATTCTCAGCATGGATTAGCTTTATTCCTGCTATTCCACAGTCGACTGCAGAAATAGAATAGTCTAGTTTTAGTTTCCAAATGAAATCGTCCTTAAGTAGAAGGATAGTGTATCCACTTTTGGGGGTCATCTTGTTTCCTACCTTCGGGCAAGGAAAATGATATCTGAAGGATGTTTCTATCATTTTGTTCAAGTTAAGGACATTAGTTCTGAAACTCCTAGCCTTGAATCAGTCCCAGTAGTGAATGAATATTTAGATGTCTTTCCCAAAGATCTTCTAGGAATTCCTCCCGAAAGGGAAATAGACTTTGGCATTGATCTTCTTCTAGATACTCAGCCTATCTCTATTCCACCATACAGAATGGCATAGAAGAACTTAGAGAATTGAAAGAACAGTTAAAGGATCTCTTAGATAAGGAATTTATCAGACCCAGCATTTCCTCGTGGGGTGCACCAATCTTATTCATGCATAAAAAGACATTTTTCTCAGAATGTGCATTGATTACCGTTAACTCAATAAGGTCACGATCAAGAACAAGTATCCTCTTCCTAGAATCGATGACTTGTTTGATCAAATTTAGGGTGCCAGTTATTTTTGTAAGATAGAGCTCAGATCAGGCTACTATCAGCTCAGATTTAGAGAATGTGACATTCCAAAAATAGCTTTCCATACTCGGTATGGTCACTTTGAATTCTTACTCATATCATTTGGTCTTACCAATGCCCTAGTAGCTTACATGGACTTGATGAACCGTATGTTCAAGCAGTACTTTGACATGTTCATCATAGTCTTTATAGATGATATTCAGGTCTATTTACGCATAGAGTGCGATCATGAAGACCATCTCAAAATAGTACTTTAGAATCTCAAAGATTATCAGCTATTCACCAAATTTAGTAATTATGAATTTTGGCTAAGGTTAGTAGTATTCCTTGGTCATATCATTTTCGGTGATGGCATTAGAGTAGATTCTAAAAAGACCAAAGCAGTAAGAAACTGGCCAAGACCTATCTCTCCATCAGATATCAAGAGTTTCTTAGGTTTGGATGGCTATTACAGATGATTTGTTAAAGGATTTTCATCTATTGCATCCCCTATGTCCAGATTGACTCAGAATAAAGTCAAGTTTTAGTTTTCAAACTCTTATGAGAAGTGTTTTTAGGAGTTGAAGACTCGACTTACCTCAGCCCCAGTCTTAGCTCTTCTAAATGGTTTAGATGGGTTCGTGCTGTATTGTGATGTGTCCAGAGTAGGTTTGGGTTGTGTCCTCATGCAACATGGTAAGGTCATAGCCTATGCCCCCAGATAGTTAAAGCCCCATGAGAAGAATTATCCTACTCATGATCTTGAGTTAGCAGCCGTAGTATTTGCCTTGAAGATTTGGAGGCATTATCTCTACGGAGTTCATGTAGATGTCTTCACAGACCATAAGAGTCTTCAGTGTGTCTTTTCTAAGAAATATCTCAATCTTTGACAGAGAAGGTGGTTAGAGCTCTTAAAATATTATGACATAAGTGTGCTTTATTATTCAGGCAAGGCCAATGTAATGGCCGACTCTCTCAGTAAATTATCCATGGGTAGTATTTCTCATGTTGAGGATAGTAAGAAGGAGTTAGTTCAGGAAGTTTATTAGCTTACCAGACTAGGTATTCACTTAGTCTATTCTTCATAGGGTGGTGTATATGTTTAGAGTAGTTCAGAATCATCTTTAGTTTCCGAGGTAAAAGAAAAGCAAGACAGGGATCCTAGCCTTGTCAACATAAAAGATTCAGTCAGAGATCAGAAAGTAGAAATTTTCTCCTAAGGGAGGGATGGTGTCCTTCGTTGCCAGGGTTGTATGTGTGTTCCAAGTGTAGATGACTTGAGGCAGCGAATTCTTGCAGAAGTCCATGGTCTGCGATACTCTATTCATCCAGGGGCCACTAAGATGTACCGCGACTTGCGGAGGATCTATTGGTGGAGTGGGATAAAGAGAAATGTTGCAGAGTTTATGGCCAAGTGCTCTACATGTCAGCAAGTTAAGATAGAGCATCAAAAGCCTAGTGGTTCCATGTAGGATTTCACCAATCCTAATTGGAAATCACCAATCTTTCCAATTCATACCTCTTATTCAACCGAGGATTATGCCAAACTCTATATCAAGGAGTTGGTCAGATTACATGGTGTTCCATTATCTATCATCTCAGACAGAGGTATCCAGTTAAATTCTCACTTCTGAAAGAATTCCAAAAGGATCTTGGTACCCAAGTTCATCTCAGTATAGCCTTTCATCCTCAAATAGATGGTCAAGCAAAAAGGACCATTCAGACTTTAGAAGATATGCTAGGGGCGTGTGCAATTGAGTTTACATACAACAACAGCTATTATTCCAGTATTCTGATGGCTCCATTCGAAGCTCTTTATGGTAAGAGATGTAGATCTCTAATCGGTTGGTTTGACGTTAGTGAGTCCTCAGTCATAGGGCCTGACTTAGTATTTTATGCCTTAGAGAAAGTCCAATTGATCAGAGAAAGACTCTGGCCTGCTCAGAGCCGACAGAAGTCTTATGCATATGTGCATAGAAAGGATCTTGAGTTTGAGATTGATGATTATTTCTATATAAATATCTCTCCCATGAAGGGAGTAAAGAGGTTCGGCAAGAAAAAAAAGTTCAGTCCCCGATATGTCGGCCCCTTCAAGATTCTCAGTCACTTCGGCAAGGTAGCTTATAAGCTCGATTTTCCTTCAGATCTAGCCTCAGTTCATCTAGTCTTTTATGTCATTTTTCTCAAGAAGTGCGTAGGTGAACCATAAGTCATAGTCCTAATTCAGAGCATTGATGTTCAGAACAGCCTCTCTTATGAATATATTCTAGTCAAAATCCTTGATTATCAGACTCGTAGACTAAGGAACAAAGAATTCCCTCTAGTCAAATTTCTTTGGTGAAATCAGTCCATTGAGGGATCTACTTGGGAAGCAAAAGCAGACATGCTCACCATGTACCCTCACCTCTTCTTCGCCAATCCAGATCAAGGTCAAGGTAACAGTTCTCCTTAAGCTTTTCAGCTTCACGTTCAGTATTCAATACAACTTAGTATTCAGTTTCATGCTTATGTTTCATCATAAATTTGGTATCAAGTGCCATTTTATATTCGGTCATGAATTCATGTACTAGCTCAATTATGAAATTATGCATTAGATATGCATTCTTATTGTGAGAAACTTAGTTCTTCAGAACACTCAGTTATACATTCATAAATCAGTTACACATGCATCAGACATACATGATCAGTATGTTATGTTCAGTTTGTCAGTCAAGAGATCATGTACTAATTATCCATGTTCAGTGTATTATTTCCCCTCTCAGTCAATCTCATTTGATGATGAATGTTCTCAAGGGAGAGATATTGTAATACCCAAAAGATTTATAGCTAATTTCATCCCAAGAAATCCTAGTATTAGCTTATAAAGTGAATGATAATTATTCCATGAGGAATTTTCAAGATTTTCATTTTTTTTCATGTGGAAAATTCAATAAGCTTTCCATCGATATATGATTCTCTTAAATCTGATAATCGGGTAAGAAGTTATGACTTTTTCAAGTTCCCATTGTAAAACAACACCATATTAGTCAGTGGCGCGCCGTGCCACAAGAGGAAATGGCATTTGGCAATTTCCAGTAGGTGTCCGCAATTATGGCGCATCGCGCCAGTACTCAAATTCAGAATTGTCCGTTTTCCAGTGTCTCAGTGTGATTTTCCCTGCGTCGCACCAAAGTTCTAGGTCACGAAGGAAAGGGCAACGCAATGGCTCTGCATCGCTCCATCCCTCAGTTTCCCAATTGTTAAATTCCAGTGACATGGCGCAATAGCACTGCGTCACGCCAGGGGTTCAATTCAGGAAATTTTTACTGAAATTACAAGATGCGTCCAGGGTTAAAAGGACAATATGCGCCATGATCCCATGAACTCAGTTAGTTATCAGATATCAGTAATATTTCATCAGTCAACAGAATTCAATAACTCAGTCCATGTTCAGTTCAATAAATCATGTTCAGTGTCCATTCAGATACGAGTAGAAATTAGCACCGAGTGAACCCAAGGATGGAGACACACACTATCATATAAGGGTGTGATCTTTATCAGTACTCCTTGCATTCTAGAACTATGTAGCCAACATAGGTTGAGACATCAACACTGTCGATAACGGTTGATGAGGTGGATAAGCACTATCAGATAAGGGCCCCAGGTCCCAACCAGTGGGAAAATATGATGGCTCCACATCGCAGTGACTTTAATATTGCCAATTGTTAATTTCCAATAAGCCACCGCGATAAGTGGCGTGTCGTGGTGACCTCTTAAATCGGGTTCCCAGTTCAATTTTTCCAGCTTCGTACAGATATTAAAGGGGCATTTTGGAATTTTTCCAAGCCTATAAAACCATTCAAACACCAAATAAAAGTCATTTGAAAGCATCCTATGAGGTTTTTCTCAAGTTTTCTCTCCTCGAAAACCCTAAGTATTCAAAACCTCTTCCAAGAATCTCAAGAATCCACCATGAATTTTCTAAATTGAGTCAGGATTCAAGGTTCCCAAGTCAAGGGCCTCAAGAACCCTCATTCAAGAGTACGAATAGAGATCTAAAAGTGAGAGTTCATCCAAAGCTTCTAATTCAAGGTATATGGGGTTTTGAACAAGGGTAACCCTTTCACCCTTGTGCCCAAAAATCTTATTTACATCATGATTTTAGTGAAATCTATAGGGGTTTTACATGAATTTGAATTGGGCTCTTTCACCCATTGTTATGGAATGTATTACCTTGATATTTTTCATAAATTGAGAGTTAAATGGCATGATTTCTATATATTTTCTTGAGTGTTTACAGCAGGGTATAAACCCTATGATTTTACTCCTTGATAAGCTAATATTTGCAATGTTTGAGGTGGTGAAGCATATGACTAAATTGAGATTTTGAGATATATTGCTGAAATTTCCAGATTTCTACATGATTTATGAATCTATATGCTTTATATATTATGCTTTTGATAGGCTTTAACTTGAGATTGAACTATGGGTTAGTAACCCCTATTTGAGACTTGTGAAATTATGAACTCGTGTGCTATAAGTACCCATGTTTTGAGTATTTTGAGATGATTGAGAAATGAATTGACCTAATGATCTGAAAGCTTTGAAATCCACTTCATCATATAAGATTATCGATTTGATTATTGGGTTCGTGGTGAACCATGAGATTACTCTAAAAGTGGATTTTACGAGATGAGCGCAGATAATCTAAAAGGAGTAGTACTTAGTACCGAGTGGGTAAGTCACTACGATTTCTTACCCCATAACTACATGCCATCATAAGTTGGGCCTAAGGCCAAGTTAATGATGATTATAATTGGGTCTAAGGCTGAGTTTCATTTAGTGATCACTACACCTATGTTATACTCCCTGGCAAGAGTATGACGCTCCTCCCCAACATGGGGTCTCCTCCTTAGGAGGACAAAATGTTGGACTCCATGTAGCTCGCATGGTTCATGTCGATTACGAGAACCTCCCTTGCCCTTTTAAACTTCAAAATTTGATACTTATTTTCCCTTTCTATGAGTTATTTTCCTAAATGGTGGAATTGAAAAGTTGTTCTCTAATTAAAGTGCTTCCTTGAGGTGGGTTATTTACTTAAATGAAAGTATCTTCCCTTGATATAGTAATTTTCACAAAGCTTTGAGATAATTTATTTCCTTGAGCTAGAATACTTTTCCATTTGAGATAGAATGATTTTCCTAAAGCTTAAAATAAGATATTTTCCTAAGGTGAATGAAATGCCTTCAAATATGTTTCCAAGTCATATGATTCCAAATTCCAAGTATATGAGTTCTAAATAATTAGGATATATTGAGCGTTGAAGAGGTTTTACTCTCCATGAGACATATGCATGAGTTAAAAGTTTTGTTCAAAGCCCCTTAGCCTTTGGGTATTGAGAATAAGAGAAGATTTCTGATTTTTAAGGTTAAAGAGCGATAACTCATGAGATTTGTGTTGCGTGCCTCATTCTACATAATTTATGAGCTTTATATTTTATACTTGTTCAAGCCATGTGAGTCATCTTATTTTGCATACATGATTTGATTGAAGAAGATTGGTACAATTTTTATACATATGCATTCACCTCCGCATACTCAGTATATTCCAAAGTGCTGATTCACATATATGTCTATGTGCTACATTGTCTTATAATATAGGTTCAGGTGCTCAGTCCTAGCCTCATTCGTGATTCTTCGAGTAACTTGCCTATGTTTTCTGCAGTGGTGAGTCCTCATGGTTCGAGGAATGATCTTTAGATATTTTCTATATTTAAGAGACTATGTTTTATCTTCAGTCCAATTCGAGTCAGTTGGGGACCTGTCCCAATGGCTCTCTAGTTTTCGATTTGTAGAGGTTTTATCAGACTAGTATCATACTTGTGATATGTCAAGGGTTCGGTATGGGGGTTTTGTTGAGGTTTCTCTATATTGTGGTCATATAAACCAAGTATCTTTCTCATATTTCCTTTTGTGTGATATGACTATACAATTGTTGAGTCTATTTCATCTTAAATTGAGTGTCATTGGTAGAAACCAACTCTAAAGGTTAGCATGGGGCTACTTGTAGCCTTAAGCATCGTGTGACATCCCAGGAGATAATTTTGGGTCATTACAAAGTTGGTATCAGAGGCTTTAATTTCTTAGGAGTCCTAGGGAGTCTGACAAGTTACGTTGAGTAGAGTATTGATCATCGGTGTGTAGCGTGCCACATCTATGAGAAAGAGGCTATGAGATGTTTTAAGAAAAGTTGTTTCTTCTTTAAGATTCTATTGTGCCTATAGTTTTCCCTCTTATCTAATGATCCATCCTCTTCCATTTTTAGAAAATACCTCCTTAAAGAGCGAATGTCTGTGGAAACCATGATGAGCAACCCCTACCAGTTGATCCTTTGAATAAGATGGTGTCTCAAGCTGAGTTTAGGGTGGCCTTTCAGGTGTTAGCCAAGCGATCACCACAAATGTTCAGGCCAATAACCAGGCCCCAGTAGCTAATCAGTAGGGTGGTGATGTAGCCGCAACCAGGATTCATGACTTTATGTGGATGAATCCGCCTGAGTTTTATGGGTCCCAGGCAGATGAGGACCCCCATTTGTACTTGGAGGAGGTGTGAAAGATCACTAATATGATGCAGGTTTTGAAAGAAGAAAGTGTTGTATTTGCATCCTTTAGACTGAAAAACATTGCTTATGATTGGGTTGTATCATGAAAGAAGGGTATAGGTGAGAATGCCACTCCTATGACTTGGCAAGTGTTCCAAGATACCTTCTTGGACCAGTTCTTTCTACTTGATATGTGGGAGGCAAATATTAAGAAGTTCATGAACTTGAGGCAGGGCTCCATGACTGTTAAGGAGTACTACTTGAAGTTCAATCAGTTGGCCAAGTACGCTCCTGATTTGATTTCTGACACCAGGGCTAGTATGAGTAAGTTTGTGACTGGTATTTCTAGGGTAATACTAAAGGAGTATATGGTTGCGATATTGCAAAAGGATATGGATCTAGCTAGGTTGATGATGCATGACCAATAGATAAAAGTGGATAAGCTTAGAGAAAGAGATAGAATGAGGGGTAGCAAGAGGGCTAGATCTGAGCAACATGAGTTTAGCTGACCTAGATTCCATGGAGGGAATCGCCCTCAGTTTCAGAGACAACTGTCTATTCCAGTGCCTTCATCAACTAGTGCTCCTGCACCTAGAGCTAGGCCAGAGCAAGGGAGTAGGTCTAGTAGGAATTATCTAGCCCCATTATCCTTCGTATGCTAAATCTAGTAGGAATTATCTTGGGGAGTATTTTGGGGATGTGAGGGGTTGTTTTAGTTATGGCAAGTAGGGCCACAGACTTAGAGATTGTCCCCATGCTAGATAGGGGAACAGAGATGCCCGACCTCAAGCACAGGCTGCTAGAGCACTAGCTCCGGTACTCCATCCCACCCCTGCTTAGGGTGCTTCTCCTAGCACCGCTGGCTGTCAGCGCCAAAATAGGTTTTATACTTTGCCACCCCGTCGGGAGCATAAGGTCTCTCCTGATGTTGTTACTGGTATGCTCTATATCTTTGTTTTAATGTTTATATATTGTTGGACCCCAGGTCAAATCTCTCTTATGTGACCCCACTTGTAGCTGTGAATTTCAAAATGAGTCCCAAAAAGATTCCCGAGCCTTTCCTAGTTTCTACTTCAGTCGGAGAGTCAGTTGTTACTAAACAAGTGTATAGAGGTTGCCCTGTTACTGTGTTTCATAGAGTCGTACCCGCTGATTTGATATAGTTAGACATAGTAGATTTTGACCTTATTCTGGGTATTGATTGGTTTCATTATTTCCATGCATCTATAGATTGTCGTACCCATATGGTCAAGTTCTATTTCCTGATGAACTAGTGATTGAGTGGTCTGGGAGTTCGGTATCTCCCAAGAGCATTTTATCTCCTATATCAAAACCAAAAAACTAATATCCAAAGGTTGCATTTCACCTAGTTAGAGTCAAAGAAACTCAGTCTGAGGCTTCAACTATTCAGTCAGGCTATATTGTTAATGAGTTTCCAGATGTTATTCCAGAAGATCTCCCAAGGGTACCTTCCGATACAAAGATAGAGTTTGGAATTGACCTTCTTCCCGACACTCGACCTATTTCTATTCTGCTATACCATATGGCACCCACAAAACTTAAGGAGTTAAAGGAGCAACTCAAAGATCTCTTAGATAAAGGTTTCATTAGACCCAGTATTTCTCCTTGAGGTGCACCTGTGTTGCTTGTGCAGAAGAAGGATGGATCTTTATGTATGTGCATTAATTAACATCAACTGAACAAGGTCACAGTTAAAAATAAGTATCCTCTTCTGAGAATTAATGATTTGTTCGATCAGTTGCAAGGTGCAAGTTATTTCTCCAAGATAGACCTTAGATCCGGCTATCATCAACTTAAGGTAAGGGAATTTGATATTCAAAAAACAGCCTTCCAAAACCACAATGGTCACTTTGAGTTTCTAGTCATGTCTTTCGGGCTAACCAATGCCCCAGCAGCTTTCATGGACCTCATGAATTGAGTATTCAAGGAGTACCTTAATATGTTTGTCATTGTATTCATAGATGATATCCTTGTGTACTCTCATGATGAGAATGACCATACGAATCATCTTACAATTGTCTTGCAAAATCTTAGAGATCACCAGTTGTTCACCAAATTCAGTAAGTGTGAATCCTGGCTAAGGTCTATTGCCTTTCTGGTTCATGTTGTTTCGGTCGAAGGTATTAGAGTCGATCCCCTAAAGATAGAAGCTGTAAAAAATTAGCATAGACCTATCTCTCTGTCCAACATTAGGAGTTTCTTAGGTTTAGCAGGCTATTACCATTATTTTGTTAAGGATTTCGCATCTCCTATGACCCATTTGACCCAAAAGAAAGTTAAATTTTAGTGGTCTGATTCCTGTGAGAAGAGTTTTCATGAGTTGAAGACTCGACTCACTTCAGCCCCTGTGTTGACTTTGTCTGATGGTACTGATGGTTTTGTGGTGTATTGTGATTCCTTTAAAGTTGGTTTGGGTTATGTGTTGATGCATAGAGGTAAGATTATAGCCTATTCCTCTAGACAGTTGAAGCTGCATGAAAGGAACTACCCGACCCATGGCCTTGAGTTAGCTGCTGTGGTCTTTTCTTTGAAAATCTGGAGACACTATCTTTATGGTGTCCACATTGATGTATTTACTGATCATAAGAGCCTGCAGTATGTGTTTACCTAGAAGGAGTTGAATCTTAGGCAGAGGAGGTGGTTGGAGTTGTTGAAAAATTATGATATGAGTGTGTTGTATCACCCGGGCAAGGCCAATGTAGTAGCGAACGCCCTTAGCAAATTATCTATGGGTAGTGTTGCGCATATAGAGGAGGGTAAGAGAGAGTTAGCTCATGATGCGCACTGTCTGGCTAGGTTGGGGTTAGATTGCTTGATTCAGCGGAGGGGAGTACGTTGGTGCAGAGTAGATCCGAATTCTCTTTAGTTTCAGAAGTGAAGAAGAAGCAAGATAGAGACCCTAGTTTGGTCAAATTAAAGGAGTCAGTTAAGGACCAAAAGGTAGACATTTTCTCCCAAGGGGGAGATAGTATGCTGAGACTGCATGGTAGGTTATGTGTTTCATGTGTTGATAAATTCAGGCAGGGGATTATGGCTAAAGTGCATGGCGCATGTTATTCTATTCATCCCGACACTACCAAGATGTACCACGATTTACGGGAATTCTATTGGTGGAATGGTATAAAGAAGGATATAGCCAAGTTTGTAGTGAGGTGTACAACATGTCAATAGGTTAAGGTAGAGCGCCAAAGGTTGGGTGGTGTGATGTAAGAGTTTGGTATACCCTCTTGGAAGTGGGAGATAGTGAATATGGACTTCATGACTGGGTTGCCTCTTTCGTGCCGTCATAATGATTCTATTTAAGTTTTTATTGATAGGCTTACTAAGTTCGCACATTTCTTGCCTGTGCATACGTCTTATATGGATAAGGATTATGCTAGATTGTATATCCGGGAGTTGGTCAGGCTACATGGAGTTCTCTTGTCTATCATTTCAGATAGGGGTACTCAATATACTTCCTAGTTTTGGAGGACGTTTCAGCAGGGTCTTGGTACCCAAGTTCTTCTGAGTTCCACGTTTCACCCGTAAATAGATGGTCAGGCTGAGAGGACTATTCAAACCCTGGAAGATATGTTGAGAGCGTGTGCCCTCGATTTCAAAGGTAGTTGGGATGAGCATTTGTCATTGTTTGAGTTTGCCTATAACAATAGTCTCCATGCTAGTATTGAGATGGCACCGTTCAAGGCCTTGTATGGTAGGAGGTGTAGATTACCCATAGGTTGGTTTGAAGTGGGTGAAGCTACCTCAATTGGACCTGATGTAGTATTTGAAGCTATGGAGAAAGTTAAGTTGATTAGAGAGAGGTTGAAGACAGCTCAAAGTCGTCAAAAGTCTTATGCCGATGTGAGGAGTAGATATCTTGATTTTAAGGTAGGTGATTTGGTATACTTGAAGATTTCACCCATGAAAGGGGAGAAAAGGTTTGGTAGGAAAGGAAAGATGAGTCCTCGTTATGTTGGCCCATATAGAGTTTTGATCTATGTTGGTAAAGTGGCCTATGAGGTTAAGTTTCCATAAGAATTGTCAGCTGTTCATCCTATCTTTCATGTCTCCATGCTCAAGAAGAATACTGGTGATTCTATTGTAGTTGATCCTTCAGAGAGTGCTGAGATTTAAGATAGTCTTTTCGATGAAATTCCTGTTGAGATCCTAGACTTTCAAGTCCATAGGCTGAGGAACAAAGAAGTTCCCTTAGTCAAAGTGTTGTGGCGAAACCAGTCTGTTGAGGGTGCTACTTGGGAGGCAGAAGCAGACATGCGAGCCAAGTACCCCCCACCTCTTTTCCGCGAGTTCAGATCAATCCGAAGGTACTGCTCTTCCTTGATTCAGCTCTTCTAATCTAAAATTCAGCTATGCATCTATCCTTGTATGATTTCTTGCATTTTTCGAAGTATTCATCAGATTAGAAAGATCTTGAACCATTTAGTAATTGTTTCAGCTATGTGTACTCTATTTCTCCTATATTCCTAGCCTAACTCGTGACATTCGAGGATGAATGATCCTAAGGGGGAGATATTGTAAGGTCCCACAAAGTTCCCTCGTAGTTTGAGCCTTAGAGCATGTCGAGGAGGCATGATTCTGGCCCTAAAAGATTGAGAAGTGTCTTCCTAAGTGAGTATAGTGTTAACCATATATAATTTCCCTAATTTTGAATTTCTATCATGTGGGAAATCTGATAAGCTTTTCATCGATATAAGATTTTCTCAAATCCGATACTCGGATAAGAAGTTATGGCTAATTTAAGACCTAGTCGTAAAACTGCATCATTTTAGTGCTTGGCGCATCGTGGAGAGGGTCGATTTGACAATTGTCAAATTCTAGTGGAACTCCGCAATGTTGGTGCATCACGCTGAGGTTCCAGGTCCCAACTAGTGGAAAAATACAATGGCTTTGCATCGCGGTGACTCCCATATTGCCAATTGTCAATTTCCAGTGAGCCACCGCGATAAGTGGCGTGTCACAGTGACCCCTTAAATCGGGTTCCCAATTCAATTTTTTCATCTTCATACAGATGTTAAAAGGGGTATTTTGGACTTTTTACAAGCCAATAAAACCGTGTAAACACCAGATCAAAGTCATTTGCAAGCATCCTATGAGGTTTTTCTCAAGTTTTCTCTCATCAAAAATCCTAAGCATCCAAAACCTCTTCCAAGAATCTCAAGAATCCACCATGGATTTTCTAAATTGAGTCAAGATTTAAGTTTCCCAAGTCAAGGACCTTAAGAACCCTCATTCAAAAGTACAAATAGAGTTCCAAAAGTGAGAGTTCATCCAAAGCTTCTATCTAATTCAAGGTATGTGGGGTTTTGAACAAGGGTAACCCTTTCACCCTTGTGCCCAAAAAGCTTATTTACATCATGATTTTGCTGAAATCTGTGGGGTTTTTACATGAATTTGAATTGGGGTCTTTCACCCATTATTACGGAATACATTACCTTGATATTTCCCATAAATTGAGAGTTAAATGGCATGATTTCTACATATTTTCTTGAGTGTTTACAGCTGGGCATAAACCCCATGATTTTACTCCTTGATAAGCTAATATTTGTAATGTTTGAGGTGGGGAAGCATATGACTAAATTGAGATTTTGACATATATTGCTGAAATTCCCAGATTTCTACATTATTTATGAATCTATATGCTTTATATATTATGCTTTTGATAAGCTTTAACTTGAGATTGAACTATGGGTTAGTAATCCCTATTTGAGACTTGTGAAATTATGAACTCTAGTGCTATAAGCACCTATGTTTTGAGTATTTAGAGAAGATTGAGAAATGTATTGACCTAACAGTTCGAAAGCTTTGAAATCTACTTCATCATATGAGATTATCAATTTGATTATTAGGTTCGTGATGAACCATGAGATTATTCTAAAAGTCAATTTTTATGAGATGAGCGCAGATAATCTAAAGGGAATAGTACTTAGCACCGAGCAGGTAAGTCACTATGGTTTCTTACCCTAAAACTACGTGCCATCGTAGGTTGGGCCTGAGGTCGAGTTTATGATGATTATGATTGGGCCTGAGGCCTAGTTTCATTTAATGATCAATAGACCTAGGTTATACTCCCTGGCAAGAGTATGACGCTCCTCCCCAATGTGGGGTCTCCTCCTTAAGAGGATAAAATGTTGGACTCCATGTTGCTCACATGGTTTATGTCAGTTACGAGAACCTCCCTTGCCCTTTTAAACTTCGAAATTTGATACTTATTTTTCCTTCCTATGAGTCATTTTCCTAAATGGTGGAATTGCAAAGTTGTTCCCTAATTAAAGTGCTTCCTTGAGGTGGGTTATTTCCCTAAATGAAAGTATCTTCCCTTGATATAGTACTTTTCATAAAGCTTTGAGATAAGTTATTTCCTTGAGCTAGAATACTTTTCCATTTGAGATAGAATAATTTTCCTAAAGCTTGAAATGAGATATTTTCCTAAGGTGAATGAAATGCCTTCAAATATGTTTTCAATTCATATGATTTCGAATTCCAAGTATATGAGTTCTAAATAATTATAAAATGTTGAGCATTGAAGAGGTTTTACTCTCCATAAGACATATGCATGAGTTGAAAGTTTAGTTCAAAGTCCCTTAGCCTTTGGGTATTGAAAATAAGAGAAGATTTCTAATTTTTAAGGTCAAAGAGCAATGACTCATGAGATTTGTGTTGCGTGCCTTATTTTATATAATTTATGAGCTTTATATTTTATACTTTTTCAAGCCATGTGAGTCGTCTCAATTTGCATACATGATTTGATAGAAGAAGATCGGTACTATTTTTATAAATTTGCATTCACCCCCGGATACTCAGTACATTCCAAAGTACTGATTCACATATATGTCTATGTGCTACATTGTCTTATAATGTAGGTTTAGGTGCTCAATCCTAGCCTCATCCGTGATTCTACAAGTACCCTGCCTACGTTTTCTGTAGTGGTGAGTCCTCATGGTTTGAGGACCGATCTTTAGATATTTCCTGTATTTGAGAGACTATGTTTTATCTTCAGTTCAATTTGAGTCAGTTGGGGTCCTGTACCAACGGCTCTCTAGTTTTCGATTCGTAGAGGTTTTGTCAGACTATTACCATACTTGTGATATGTCGAGGGTTCGGTATTGTGGTTTTATTGAGGTTTCTCTGTATTGTGGTCATATGGACTGAGTATCTTTCTCGTATTTCTTTTTATGTGATATGACTATGCGAGTGTTGAGTCTATTTCATCTTGAATTGAGTGTTATTGGTAGAAACTTGCTCTAAGGGTTAGCTTGGGCTACTTGTAGCCTTAAGCACCGTGTGACATCTCGGGAGATGATTTCAAGATTGGGGTTACAGATTGGACCCCATCTCAGCCATAATAGCGTATCAGGGGCATGTCGGTTAAATAATACCTCCCACAGTTTTAGTACAAGTCTCAGTAAAAGAACTTATATAGTTTTTTGGATTCAAGACTATCAGATACAATACAATCAGATACAGTAAGGAACTCAGATAGTTCCATCAGATTCAGGACTGTCAGATACAATCACCCATTTTATCATGTATATTCAGATACCGCTATTTATGCTATCAGATATATCAGTTTTTAGTATGTCATGTCATCAGTATTCAGATTCAGTAATCACGATATTACAGTGGAAGTTACAGTAACTTATTTATATATGCATTCTCGCATTCATGTTAAACAATCAGCTAGTATTATTCATGCAAGTTAACCCTTGCATTATCCTACCTCACATGTATACTCAGTATATTCCATTGTACTGATGCATTTGCACTATGGTACTTTCTTTTTATGTTACACCATAGGTTCAGAGACACGAGTTCTAGATCAACAGTAGATTCCAGTCTCAGCAGTCAGAATAGAAGTGAGTCATCATCGTTCGAGGATATGATTATTTCTCCACTATTTCATTGATTAGCTATTAGTTGGAGTTAGTTGGGGACATGTCCCATCAACTCCTTATTCAGATTATTCAGACAGTAGAGGCTTTCAGACTAGATGCAAACTATTATGTTTCAGACTTCAGTGTTTACAGTTTTATTTTAGGTATTGTATTACCCCATAAATGTTATCTCATCCATGTTATAACCCTAAAGAGGCTTAATTTTTCCCATTTTTCTTTAGTTAAGAATCTCAAAAACCCGCTCTTACGCTTTCAACCACAAGATTAGGGTTTTCTTTCAAGATCATCTCCTCAGGAACAAGAACATTCTTTCCCAAAGGGGTTAAACCCTAGTTAAGAAAAATCAAGGGAAAGCCTAAGGATTTCTTCAGGAACCTTCAGAAGCATTAGATCTCTTTCAAGATCAAGCTTTAAGGTATGTGTAGTGTTCATCTATGGATCCAATCCATTCACAGAGCTCAAGAACCATGTTTTAAATATTATTTTGTAAAATTTTTATGGTGATATGACTATGTACATGTTGACGATTGTTTTTTAAGTTTCAATGTGATGTCTAAAGGTGTTTTCATAGAATATATATGTTTGTTAATTGAAAACCATAAACTTTAGGTGATTTAATATGGTGCAAGTATGAAACTCACCTATGCCTTAAAGAATGCATGCAAGGTGTTTGATAAAATGCTTAGGATTCTAGAAGTTCATGTTTGTATGGTTGTATTATGTCTAAATGACAAGTCCATGTTAGCTATATTCTTCAATATGAATCCCATGCTTTTCATGTGTTGCTATTGTGGTGGTATGAAGCATGTAAGATAATGGAGATATATAATATGAAAACAAAATATATCCTTGCATTCCTTACAATATTTAAGATGTTGAATAACTATATGAAATATGATATCCCCTACTTATGATATTATGAATTGTGGACTCAAAATCTTGTGATCAAGTAATGTCATGTGTGTCAGTTTCCTTCTATCGAGTCCTGGGGGTATTTGTACCCAAAAAACATAGTTGTGTGCCTAGAGCCATGTTATGTTGTCACAATAATATCAATCAAGCTATAATATATAGAACTCAGTCAATCATATGACTCAAGAAACCTCAAAAATCTCATGATCTCAGTTAACTCTCAGATAATAGTACTACTCCGTCAGTCAACAAAAATCATTTAATATGTCCATGTACAGTCAGTTGAATCATGTTTAGTCTCTTCAGATGGGAGTAAAAGTTAGCACCGAGTAAACCCAAGGATGGGGACTCACCTAACAGTTTATGGTGCGATTCTTAGTAGTCATCATTGTGTTCTAGAACTACGTAGCCAGCGTAGGTTGAGACATCTTATCCTATCAGATTAGGGTTGATGAGGTGGATTAACCTGTCAGTTTAGGGTTCCACCATTCTCTTTTCGAATACCTGCCAGCTAAGGGTTACCCAAAACTGTCCTTACCAGTGGCGCGGTATTGACACCCCTTCAATTGGGGCAGAGATTGGACCCCAACTTAGCTCTATGCGTTATTGGGGCATATCAGTTAAAAAAATACCTCCCATAGTTTTAGAATAAGTCTCAGTAAAAAAACTCAGATAGGTCTTCAAATTTCAGTATATTAGGACTGTCAGGTACAGTCAAACTCAGTTATAGTACGAAACTCAGATAGTTGCATCAGATTCAGGATTGTCAGATACAGTCACCCATGTTATTAGAATTTCAGTATCAGTCATGTTAGCCATCAGTAAACCATGTATTAGCATATAGGACTAGCTATCATGCACCCACGATTTTAGTTACTATGTATGCGTGTTTGTACTCTTACGGTCATATCATTCAGACAGTTAGCATTGTTCATGCATGCAAACCCTATTTATATTTAGCCTAAATCACTCGTATACTCAGTACATCCCCTCATATTGACGCATTTGCGCTATGATGCTTTCTTTTTATATTATACCATAGGTTCAGAGACACGAGCTCCAGATCGGCAGTAGTAGTAGCATTTCCAGTCACAGAGATTCAGTGAGTCCTCTTTATTTGAGGAAAATATGATTAGATTTATTTATTATTATTTTAGCCAGTTATCAATTTATGGAGTTAGTTGGAGACATGTTCCTTCAACTCCTTATTCAAATAGCACTTAGAGGCTTTCAGATTTAATATTCAGTCTTATGTTTAGATTTGATTCAGTTTTCAACTATTTTGGGTATCTTTTACCCATATGGATATTATGTTTTGATAGATTCCTTATTTAGTTGAACCTTATGGCATACATGTTCATGTTTTCTGCATTGTTACGTTATATATGCAGTGTATAGGTACAGATATCGGTCATGGGTTAGCTTTTGGTCCCTCGGGGTCATGAGCATCATTTAGCATTTCAATTTAGAAAATTGAGGCATTACAAACTTGGTATCATAGATTAAGGTTCAATAGAGTCCTAGGAAGTCTGAAAGTCACATCTAGTAGAGTCTTGTACATGGGTGTGTTGCGTGCCACATTTATGTACAGGAAGCTATGAGATGTTTTAGGAATAGTTCCCTTTCTTCAGTATTCATGTCATGCTAGTAAACATAATTTTAAGTCAGTCTCTCAGTCTAATCCATTATTCTCTTATTTCAGAAACATACCTCCAAAGAGAAGAAATCAGCCAGCTCCTCAGCCCGAAGACCCTTTGGGTGAACATGTTTCTCCTGCGAAGTTCATGACTGCATTTATCACTCTTGCTCAGTCTGTAGCTTCCCATAATGAATGACCAGCAGTCATTCTAGGCAACCCAGTGGCCAATTCAGCAGTAGCTAGGATTCGGGACTTTACCTGAATAAACCCTCCATCCTTCTTTGGGTCTAAGCCAGACGAGGATCCTCAGGAATTCGTTGACCATGTCCAGAAGGTCATTGATATCATGGGAGATACTTCTTATCAGAGTGCCGAGTTAGCCGCATACTAATTGTAGGATGTCGCTCACACTTGGTACAAGAAGTGGTTAGCAAAAAGGTTAGAGGATGCAGGTCCTGTTGAGTGGGAAAAATTTATCACTGCTTTCTTAGACAGATTCTTTCTCCAAGAACTGAGAGAGGCCAAAGTTTTGAGTTCATCAATCTCAAGCGGGGTAATATGACAGTTGGAGAGTATTCTCTTAGATTTACTCAGCTAGCCAGCTATGTCCCTCATGTAGTGCAGACAACAGGGCTAAGATGAGCAAGTTCGTGTTAGGGGTGAATGATAGTATGGTAAATAAGTGTAGGTCTGCGATGCTGAACAGTGATATGACTTTATCTAGGCTCATGACCCACGCTCAACAGATAGAGAAGCAGAAGGTTAAGACTAGGGAGAGGCAGAACAAGAGAGCCAGAGCAGGCAGTTTCAGTTTTCCTCAGCTTAAATCAGAGGGAGAAAATTGTTCATAGTTTCGTCCTAAGTCAGCAATTCCAGCCTCTTCCTCCGCTAGTGCCCCAGTGTCGAAGTTCAGGGACAGCAATAGAGAAAGAGCACCAGGCTCTAAATATCAAGGCAGTGTTAGCAGTGCTCGAACAAACCCCCTTTGTCAGACTTATAGTAAGAACCACAAGGGTATTTGCAGAGCCGGTAGTTATGTCTATTTTAGTTGTAGTAAGACAGGCCACAGGATTAGGGAGTGTCATCAACCAGGCCCTCAGGGTTAGCAGAATTGTTCCACAGCTTAGTACGATCACCTGAACCAGCAGGGTTCCACTTCCAGTGCTACTAGTGGGCAACGGCCAAATAGACTCTATGCTCTTCAGACCCGACAGGATCAAGAAAATTTCTTGATGTCGTTACTGGTACGTTACAGATTTTCCATGTTCATGTTTATGCTTTGCTATACCCAGGTGTATCCTTGTCTTTTGTCACTCCATACATAGCAGGCAATTTTGGAATCAGTCCCAAAATTTTAGTATAGCCCTTTTCAGTCTCTACCCCAGTGGTTAAAACCATCATAGCTCGGTGGGTATACAGGAACTGCCCGGTTATGATATTTCAGAAATCCACGTCAGTAGATTTAATTAAGTTAGAGATGACTGATTTTGATATTATTCTCGACATGGATTGGCTTCATTCCTGCTATGCCATAGTTGACTGCAGAAATAGGATAGTTTAGTTTTAATTCCCGAATGAGCCCGTCCTAGAGTGGAAGAGTAGCACTTCGTCTTTCAGGGGTCAACTTGTTTCCTACCTTCGAGCAAGGAAAATGATTTCTAAGGGGTGTGTGTATCATCTCGTGCATGTTAAGGATTCCAGCTCGTGCATGTTAAGGTTTCCAGTTCTGAATCTCCCAGTCTCGAATCAGTCCCAGTGGTTAATGAATATTCAGACATCTTTCCCAAAGATCTTCCAGGCATTCCTCCTGAAAGGGAAATAGACTTCGGTATAGACCTTCTCCCAGATACTCAGCCTATTTCTATTTTGCCATACAGAATGGCACCAGTAAAACTCAAGGAACTAAAAGATCAGTTGAAGGATCTCTTAGATAAGGGATTTATCAGGCCCAGTGTATCCCCATGGGGTGCGCCAGTCTTATTCATGCGCAAGAAAGACAGTTCTCTCACAATGTGTATTGATTACCATCAACTTAACAAAGTCACGATCAAGAATAGTTATCTGCTGCCTAGGATAAACAAATTATTTGACCAACTTTAGGGTTCCAGTTATTTCTCCAAGATAGACCTCAGATCAGGCTATCATCAGCTTAGATTTAGAGAATGTGACATTCCGAAGACAGCTTTTCGTACTCGGCATAGTAACTTTGAATTTTTAGTCATGTCCTTTGATCTTACCAATGCCCCTGCAGCTTTCATGGACTTGATGAACCGGGTGTTCAAGCAGTACTTGGATATATTCATCATAGTCTTCATAGATGATATTCTGGTCTATTCTCGCACTGAGTGTGATTATTCAGACCATCTCATAATTGTTCTTCAGACTCTCAGGGATCACCTGTTGTTTGCCAAGTTTAGTAAGTGTGAATTTTGTCTAATATCAGTAGCATTCCTTGGCCACATTGTTTTCGGTGATGGCATTAAAGTAGATTCTCAGAAAATCAAAGCGGTAAGAAACTGGCCTCGCCCTGTCTCTCCATCAGATATCAAGAGTTTCTTAGGTTTGGCTGGCTATTACCGATAGTTTGTCGAGGGATTTTCTTCTATTACATATCCTATGTCCATATTGACTCAGAATAAGGTTAAGTTTCAGTGGTCAGAACCTTGCGATAAAAGTTTTCAGGAGTTGAAGACTTGACTCACCTCAGCTCCAGTTTTAGCACTTCCCGACGGTTCTAATGGATTTGTAGTATATTGTGATACATCCAGAGTAGGTTTACGTTATGTCCTCATGCATCATGGTAGAGTCATAGCCTACACCTCCAGACAGTTAAAGCCCTATGAGAAGAATTATCCTACTCATGACCTTAAGTTAGCAGTAGCTGTCTTTGCCTTACAAATTTGGAGGCATTATCTATATGGTGTTCATGTAGACATCTTCACAGATCATAAGAGCCTTCAGTATGTCTTTTCCCAGAAAGATCTCAATCTTCGTTAGAGAAGGTGGTTAGATCTCTTGAAGGATTATGACATGAGTATCATTTATTATCCTGGCAAGACCAATATAGTGGCCGATACACTCAGTAGACTGTCCATGGGTAGTGTTTCCCATGTTGAGGATAGTAAGAAGAAATTAGCTCAGGAGATTCATCAGCTTGCCAGACTAGGCATTCTCTTAGTCGACTCTTCAGAGGGAGGTGTATGTGTTCAAAGTAGTTCAGAGTCATCTCTAGTTTCCAAGGTGAAAGAGAAGCAACAGGGATCCTAGCCTTGTCAAACTAAAAGAGTTAGTTCAGAGTCAGGAAGTAGAGGTTTTCTCCCAAGAGGGAGATGGTGTTCTTCATTATCAGGGTCGTCTGTGTGTTCCCGATATAGATGACTTGAGGCAGGAAATTCTTACAGAAGCGCATGGTGCGCGATACTCTATTCATCCAGGGGCCACTAAGATATATCATGACTTGCAAAAGATCTATTGGTGGTGTGGGATAAAGAGGGACGTTGCAGAATTTTTGGTTAAGTGCTCTACATGTCAGTAGGTTAAGATAGAGCATCAGAAACCTAGTGGTTCCATCCAAGAGTTCACTATTGCTACTTGGAAGTGGAAAGAAGTGAACATGGAATTCATGATGGGTTTGCCTAGAACACGTCATAAGCATGATTCAGTTTAGGTCATTGTAGATAGAATGACCAAGTCAGCTCATTTTCTTCCAGTTCGTACCTCTTACTCAGCCGAGGATTATGCCAAACTCTACATCAGGGAGTTGGTTAGATTACATGGTGTTCCACTATCTCTCATCTCAAAAAAAAGGTACCTAATTTACCTCTCACTTCTAGAAAGCATTCAAAAATGGTCTTGGTACCTAAGTTCATCTCAGTACAGCATTTCATCCTCAGACAGATGGTCAAGCAAAAAGTACCATTCAGACTATAGAAGATATGCTAGGGGCGTGTGCAATTGATTTCAAGGGAAGGTGGGATGACCACTTTCCTTTGATTGAGGTTGCATACAATAACAGCTATTACTCCAGTGTTTAGATGGCTTCATTCGAAGCTCTCTATGGTAGGAGATGTAGCTCTCCATTTGGTTGGTTTGAAGTTAGTGAGACTGCAGTCATAGGGCCTGACTTAGTATTCAATGCCTTAGAGAAAGTTCAGTTAATCAGAGAAAGACTTCGGGCTGCCCATAGCCAACAGAAGTCTTATGCGGATGTTCATAGAAAGGATCTCAAATTTGAGGTCGATGATTATGTCTATCTCAAGATCTCTCTCATGAAGGGAGTGAAGAGATTCGGCAATAAAGGAAAGCTTAGTCCCCGATATATTGGTCCCTTTAGGATTCTTAGTCGCTTCAGCAAGGTAGCCTATGAGCTCGAATTGCCTTCAGATATAGCCTTAGTTCATCCAGTATTCCATGTCTCTTTGCTCAAGAAGTGCATAGGTGAACCAGCAGTTGTAGTCCCTATTTAGAGCATTGAAATTTAGAATAGACTCTTTCATGAAGAGATTCCAGTCGAAGTCCTCGACTATCAGACTCGTAGGCTGAGGAACAAAGAAGTCCATGGAGGGAGCTACTTGGGAAGCAGAAGCAGACATGCGAACCAAGTACCCTCATCTTTTCTCCACTAATTCAGACTTAACTCGAGGTAACCATTTTCCTTAAGCTTATTCAGTTACATGTTCAAAATTCCAGTATAAAATTGGTATCAAATATCAGTGCATAACTTATCATGCATTCATGAGTTCAGCTTATCAATCATGCATCAGATATGCATGTTCAGTTGGGATATATTAAGTTTAGAATTCAATTCAGTCCTAAAATCAAGTGCCAGTTGAGCATGATCAGTGTATGCATCATTTTATCTTTTCTCCCCTCTCAAGTAGTCATCATTCGAGGATGAATGTTTCCAAGGGGGAGATATTGTAATACCCCAAAAAATCCAAACTACTATTAGAGCTATGTACCAAGATCATACATAGTACATCATGGTTATTTTATTGTTTATCAGTAGTTTAGATGTATATTAAGGCTTTAAATAACTCCCAGCTATCAGACGAATCAAAAACATTCCTTACTGATTGAATTTTTGAGAAGGATATTGATATAGTCAACTTCAAATGAGTATATCTCTCATTATACTTGGAATTTTTAATATCATGACATATAAACAGATAGATAATTTAATTATCTTTCCAATGATATCAATTTCTCCTAAATCCAATATCAGAGAAAAGATTTACTCCTATTTTACTCCAGTATATCAGGATGGAAACAGTGTGACGACATTCGTAGTAGCTTACCACATTTGTGATGCCCTATCACAAATGGCGTCAGCCTTAGGCAGAAACCAGCTCCAGTGAGACGACATTCGTGGTAGCTTACCACATTTGTGATGCTCTATCACGAAGGCCGTCAGCCTTAGGCAGAAACCAGCTCTAGTGTGACGACATTCGTGGTAGCTTACCATATTTATGATACCCAATCACGAAGGTCGTCAGCCTTAGGCAGAAACCAACTCCAGTGTAACAACATTCATGGTAGATTACCACATTTGTGATTCCCTATAACGAAGGTCGTCAGCCTTAGGTAGAAACCAGCTCCAGTGTGACGACATTCGTGGTAGCTTACCACATTTGTGATGCCCTATCACGAGGGTCGTCAGTCTTAGGCAGAAACCAGCTCCAGTGTGATGACATTCATGGTAGATTACCACATTTGTGATGCCCTATCACGAGGGTCGTCAGCCTTGGGCAGAAACCAGCTCCAATGTGACGACATTCGTGGTAGCTTACCATATTTGTGATGCCCTATCACGAAGGTCGTCAGCCTTGTGTAGAAACTAGCCCCAGTGTGACGACATTCATGGTAGCTTACCACACTTGTGATGCCATGTCACAAATGTCGTTAGCCTTAGGCAGAATCCAGCTTCTGTGTGATGACATTTTTTATGGCTTACCATATTTTAGATGCCTTGTCACAAATGTCGTCAGCTATTATTTTCAGCAACTAGGAATTTATTTCATAAGGGTATTTTGATCTTTTTCTTTCACTTCCCACAACTTATAAACCTAAAGAGGCATAATTTTTCCCATTTTTCTTCAGTTAAGTATCTCAAAAACCCTCTCTTATGCTTTCAACCACAAGATTAAGGTTTTCTCTCAAGATCATCTCCTCAGGAACAAGAACATTCTTTCCTAAAGGGGTTAAACCCTAGTTAAGAAAAATCAAGGAAAAGCCTAAGGATTTCTTCAGGAACCTTCAGAAACATTAGATCTCTTTCAAGATTAAGCTTTAAGGTATGTGTAGTGTTCATCTATGGATCCAATTCGTTCATAGAGCTCAAGAACCATGTTTTAAATATTATTTTGTAAAATTTTTGTGGTGATATGAGTATGTACATGTTTACGATTGTTGTTTAAGTTTCAATGTGATGTTTAAAGGTGTTTTCATGAAATATGAATGTTTGTTAATTGAAAACCATGAACTTTAAGTGGATTAATATGGTGCAAGTATGAAACTCACCTATGCATTAAAGAATGCATGCAAGGTGTTTGATAAAATGCTTAGGATGCTAGAAATTCATGTTTTTATGGTTCTATGATGTCTAAATGACAAGTCCATGTTAGCTATATATTTCAATATGAATCCCATGCTTTTCATGTGTTGCTATTGTGGTGGTATGAAGTATGTAAGATAATGGAGATATACAATATATACACGAAATATATCCATGCATTCCCTACAATATTTAAGATGTTGAATAACTATATGAAATATGATATTCCCTACTTATGATATTATGAATTGTGAACTCAAATCTTCAAATCAAGTCATGTCATGTGTGTCATTTCCTTCTATTGAGCCCTGGGAGTATTCGTACCCGAAAAACATAGTTGTGTGCCTAGAGCTATGTCATGTTATCATGATAATCTCAATCAAGCTATAATCTATAGAACTCAGTCAGTTATGTGACTCAAGAAACCTCAAAAATCTAATGATCTCAATTAACTCTCAGATAATAGTACTACTCCGTCAGTTAACAAAAGTCAGTTAATCTGTCCATTTACGGTTAGTTGAATCATGTTTAGTCTCTTCAGATGGGAATAGAAGTTAGCACCGTGTGAACCCAAGGATGGGGACTCACCTACCAGTTTAAGGTGTGATTCTTAGCAGTTATCCTTGTGCTTCAGAACTACATAGCCAGCGTAGGTTAAGACATCTTAGCCTGTCAGATTAGGGTTGATGAGGTGGCTTAACCTGTCAGTTTAGGGTTCCCACCGTTCTCTTTTCAAATACCTTCCAGCTAAGGGTCACCCACAACTGTCCTTACTAGTGGCGTGGTATTGACACCCCTCCAGTCAGGGCAGAGATTGGACCCTAACTTAGCTATATGCGTTATTGGGGCATGTCGGTTAAACAACTACCTCCCACAGTTTTAGAATTAGTCTCTATTAAAAAACTCAGATAGGTCTTCAAATTTCAGTATATCAGGATTGTCTAGTACAGTCAGACTTAGTTACAGTACAGAACTCAGATAGTTCCATCAGATTCAGGATTATTAGATACAGTCGCCCATGTTATCAAAATTTTAGTATCAGTTATGTTAGCCATCAGTAAACCATGTATTAGCATACAGGACTAGCTATCATTCACCCATGATTTCAGTTACTATGTATGATTGTTTATACTCTTGCGTTTATGTCAGTCAGATAGTTAGCATTGTTCATGCATGCAAACCCTATTTATATTTAACCTACCTCACTCACATACACAGTACATCCCCTCGTACTGATGCATTTGTACTACGGTGCTTTCTTTTCATGTTACACCATAGGTTCAGAGACACGAGCTCTAGATCGGCAGTAGCATTAGCATTTCCTATCGCAGTGATTCAGTGAGTCCTCTTCATTCGAGGATAATATGATTGGATTTATTCATTATTATTTTAGCCAGTTATCAGTTTACGGATTTAGTTGGAGACATGTTCCTTCAACTCCTTATACAAATAGAACTTAGAGTCTTTCATATTTAGTATTCAGACTTATGTTCAAATTTGATTCAGTTTTCAGCTGTTTTGGGTATCTTTCACCCATATGAATATTATGTTTTGATAGATTCCTTATTTAGTTGAACCTTATGGCCTACATATTTATGTTTTATGCATTGTTATGTTATATATGCAGTGTACAGGTACAGAAATCAGTCATGGGTTAGCTTGTGGTCCCTGAGGGTCATGAGCACCGTGTAGCATTCTGATTCAGAAAATTAGGGTGTTACAAATCCCCTACTCCTATGGTATCTTTGGTTAGTACGGCTACATGCATCGGTACCCATTCAGAGGTTACACTAGACTCATATAGCCCATGGGAGGATTATGATGGTTAAGATACGTATATTCAGGTTAATGGTTTTAAAGTTATGCTAAACTCGGTTCCCTTTCCCAGCGTGGATTATATATATATATATATGTATATATGTATATATGTATATATGGTTTTGAATACATATGGTTGCTTACTTGGTTTAAAGGTTGGCTATATTTTATCCTTATGTTGAGTGCATTCTAATGTTCACCCGCTAACCTATATTTAGGCGACTGTATCCCCACATGATGCAGGACCTGGCCATACTACTCCTCCTGCTCATTGATCAGATTTGGGACTGTCGGTGTTGGATTAAAGTGGTGAGCTTTTATAGTTTAAAAGGAATCTATTTCATGTCATGGATTACTTTTCATACTTCTTGTATTTTCATAGACTTTGTTTTTTGGCTATGGTCGAAAGCATGTCCCGACTAGATACTCTTAGGTTTGGTTTAGAGGCTTTTTATGGACAATTGTGGACTTGGGTATGGAATGGTTATGATTTCTATATTATATACATTGGATTATCATTTTTGGTTTGGTTGGTTTGTTATTGGATGAATTGACTTGGTCGCATTGGTCTAGTAAGTACACCTATCCCAAAGTCATTATATCTTCTAATTTGCTATCTTGTTATATGTTTGAAATTCATGCGACTCAGGGTGTATGCTGGTTCG
This sequence comes from Capsicum annuum, assembly GCF_002878395.1. Lineage (NCBI taxonomy): Eukaryota > Viridiplantae > Streptophyta > Magnoliopsida > Solanales > Solanaceae > Capsicum > Capsicum annuum. The sequence continues at coordinate 128,359,267 of NC_061115.1, read as the reverse complement.
TTGGATTGGTTATTGGGGGTAATCTTCAATCTTGGTTGGACTTGAGATGCTCATTACAACAAGGCCCTGATTTGGGTCGTGTCAAAAAGTAGGTGGTTGTACCTGACATGTTAACTTGCTTCATGTCTTATTAATCCTTGTTCAAAAGCTCCATGATATTCTTGTATTCTCTATCAGTATACCCTTGTCCTTTGGCAAGCATTGCATTATTAATCTCCTTGTGACCTCCATATCTTATTAAAGCAAGTTGGCCTATATCTTCACCAAGAAACTGACAATTAAAACTATTAGGTGAGGCCTGAGTATTGACTTGCCCTGCATTTAATTTCCATGATACTCATGACTGTTGAACCTCGCAGAATCCTAATGATTTCCACCATTATATCCACAAGTATGATTTTGGCACATGAATTCTCTTGAACCTCCATTGTTATTATTTTATTTACTTCTTTGTTTCCAGTCAGTAGGATAACCTATTAACTATAACAATTCTCTCTAGTGTGTCCACTAAAGTAATAATAATCACACTTCTTCCCTTTGTAATTTTTGTTTTTATAACTTGTGTCTGAGTATCTGTTGACCTGTATTGCAATAGGATCTTCCTTTTCACTTGTGACAGATGCATAAGAAAGTTTCTGAAGTTCATCTTCTGTATTATAGCATATACTTGATTAAGAGTAAGTGTAATTTCTTTCAATAAAATTTGTCTTCTAGCCTAATCATAGGAATCATTCAAGCACCTAAAAATTTCATCGCTCTTAACTGAGATAAGTGATTTGTATAGTCTTTAGATTTTAGACAATCATATAATGGAGAAGGAATCATTGCATCATACTCATTCCAAAAAGCTTCCATCATAGTAAAGTAGGTAGCCACTGAATCAGTTCCTGAGACAATGTATTAATTTGCTTGTGTAGTTGAAACAATCTCATATGATTTACCTTGTAAAATCTCTCCTTTAAGTCTGCCCATACCTCATGAGCACTTGTTGCATAAATAATTCCATTCAGCAGCTCTGCACTTTATTAAGCTCATCAACCATGACACTACTATTTCATTACAAGTTTTCCATTGCTCATATAACTCTTCTTCATACATCTCTTTACTATATGCTCCAGTTACAAATTCAAATTTCCTTTTCCATAATAAGGAAACTCTCATCGATCGACTCTATACACTATAATTTTCTAATCCAATTAGCTTGATTGGAATTAAGGTAGCTCCGGATTTATCTAATGTTTCTATGAATAAAGGATCACTCAAATTAATTTTTGATGCCATTTGTAAGCTTCACAACAAAAATTTCAGAAAGGGAAAAAGAATTTAGTTGAAGCAAAAACTTCAAATTGAACAGAGATTTATTCTCCACTATAATAAAGATCTAAAATCTATTAATCTAATCTATTTTGTACCTTCATGATCGTGGCTCTGATACCATGAGAAAAAAAACTACCAAATCTAAAGAATGAGAAGCTTAATAGTGTAAACTTCCATGAACAAAGTGGAGGAAATGAATTATGTTTATTGAAAGTGCTACAATACTATGTGATACTTTAACTATGCATCTACATATAGACTTGTTTACATCTTCTAGAATCATCTAGAAGTTTACTAGATCAGCTCACTCACATTGCTAGTTGCCAACTCATTTAACAACTAACTCACCACTAACTCAATGTAATAGTGAATCAATATAACAGTAAAATCTGTGCATCACAGTAACTAACTAACTCACTAACTGATTAGTTACTAACTAACTAAGTGTTAATCGATTCCAACATAAATTCATAGAATATTTTCCACCTTTCAGCTAACATCAGGTAACTCGGTATAAAAAGCATGAAAGTCTATTCCACTAGTTCACAAAAAAATGATACATTCATGATATGAATGAATGATAAATATTATGATTTGAACTAAACCCTAGCACTTAATCAAAGAAGATAAATAAAAGCCAAACAAATACCCTGGTGCTAGAATTGTTAAGGAAAAAGAGTCTTGACTACTAAAATTAGCTCAATTTTGTCTTCTAAACTAAATCAAAATTAAAAAATGACAGCCTGATGCACTAAAGCTCCCGCTATGCGCAGGTTTGGGGAAGGGTTGGACCACAAGGGTCTGTATACATCCTTACATAGGTTGTTTCCATGGCTTGAACCCATGTGACCACACAAACTTTACCAGTTACTCTAAGGCTCCCCTTCGAGTAAACATTAAACAAATAAATTGTCGATATTGTATACCATGAAAATAACTAAGTTCAATTACATACTTTCCACATTAGCCGATGAAAAATATGGACGGAGGAAAAAAAGAGGATTACCAAAAATGTGTGTAGAAAACTGTTGGAGAATTTTAAGACGTTACTTGTTCTTCGTATGATTCAATAAAAGGGGAGTTTGATTGTTTATTGATTAAAAAATGAATGCAAACTAGTGTTTTTTTCAATGAAATCAGTGTGTTTGGAGTTTGGACTGTGCACACTGAATGATCAAAACGGTCTTACTATTTTTTTCAAAAAAATTCAAGCAAAGTTAAGCTTATAATTAGGCACTTTATAGAAACAGTTTAGTAATTATTCAAAATAGCAACTTATATTTTATATCTTAGGTTATTTTTTACCATAAAATACATATATAAATGGATCAACGCCCCTTATTTTTCTCAAATCTATTTAGATAAATAATGAATGATTTAACCACTACAATTATGCCATAAATTTAAATTTAAACATTTTTTTCATAAATTATTCTTATTAAATGAATACCTATCTATCTTCAAGAACTCAATTCAAATTCAAAGTCGATTTCAATCTATATTTTCTCTTCTTCATGATCTTCAAAATAAATCATATTTGCTGATACAGGTATTCAATCCGTAACTTGATTTTGAGACCTTTCATATATGTATTTCACCAGACTAAGTCGATTTTATTAATTTGTTCGAACTCAACTTTTCTACATTCAAAATTATTCAATTCAGAGTGTATTTCGAATATACTTGCCGAATTATATTTTGGTTGAACTTGATTTTGCTACATATTCAATTCAGAGTGTCGATTTTATTATTCAGATTGTAATTATGTATTTTACAGTGTATTTGTATATTTTTAGAGTGTAATTGTATTTTCTGTGTATTTGTATATTTTGAGTTTATTTTATATATTTCAAGTGTAACATATATATACAATAAAATAATAAACATATACATACAGAAATATATACATATACAATTTATACATATCTGATAATGTACAAAATGCACATCTGACCTTGTACTAAACAATACCCAAAAACGATATACATATACAAAATACATAGTTGTCACTATAAAAATACAATACAAATACATATGTTACACTCTAAAGGACACAGCATAGTACAAATACACACCTGACACTGCATAAAAAATACATATACAAGTACCAATACATTTACATGACCCCTATGTATACATATACAATAAGATTTGAATATATATACAAATCAGTACCCACCAACTAAATACATTCGTAAGATATACAAACACTCATACATGGGACATTAAATTAAGGATGACACAAAGTTTTAAAATTGAGTGTAGGTAACTCAGCTTTTAATTATTGAGTGCGGGTGATTATTTTTAAATTAAGGATTAAGGGAAAAAACTTCATATCCCCAAGTTTTGAGACTTACATTTGGGTCCATCTATATAAAACTCTTAAACTAAAAAAAAAAGGGAAAAATCACATTTCTTCTTCTATCTTTTCTCTCTCTCTCTTCGCTTATTTTCTTCCATTGTTGTTGATATTGTGGTTGATGTTGCTTTTCTTGTTGTTATTCTTATTCTTCTTCTCCTTCTTCATCATCTTCTATTGTAACTTGTTACATTGTTGATGTTGTTGCTGTTGCCGCTACTACTGCTATTTGACAAAAATTTTTGAGTCTATTTTGCTCGTATATCAGTAGGCATTACTTTTAGGTGATTCTGGTAAGTAAAATTAATGATTTTTAGTTCAATTTCTCATCTGTTACATCTGTTATTTTTTCGGCAATTTTCACTAGCGTATCCAACAACTGTTTTATATGAATAAAACAACTATTGGATTATTTCCACTACTGTTAAAGTATTTCTAACAGATAAATCATCTGTTGCAATAGATGACCTAGTTGTTGTAGTAGATGACCTACTTGTTAGATTCATGTTATAGTAGCTCAATCCAATAGATAAGTCATATGTTGAACAGATGACCTAGCTATTGAAATAGTTGACTTATTTGTTGGATTAAGCTACTGATATTAAACATGCACCAACAATTAGGTCATCTGCTGCAACATCATATGAGTCATCTATTGTAACAGATGAGTCATCTATTGTAACAGATGAGTTATCTATTGGGACAATGATAGTGCATATAATTTTATTGTTGTACATAGCCTCAACTTTACTATTCTATCATTATTAAAATTTTAAACAAATTTCTGTAGGTACCATAAATGAAGGATTCAATAACAATTGGTGTTGATTGTCATAGTTACGTTGTCATGGATAAACAAATATCGAAGTACATCAATTCGGAGAATAAGCTATCAGCTCGTCAAATAGCCAATTATAAGTTTAGTATCATCGGTCAGGTGATATTGTCATGATCGATCTTCATAGAATAACTTGTACATATAGAGTTTTTGACTTGGACAAAATACCTTGTCCATATGCTATATGTCACAACCTGATTTACGAATCATGATGGAACCTACTCTATACCCAGTAGATAAGCCAAATCATAGCTCGAAGTCATATGCAATGGGCTAACTTGGTGGGAAAATGGACTAAAAGCTGATAATTCACAATTAGAGATTCAAATAACAGTAATACAGTCATCAGGGTCTAAAGATAGATAGAAACCAACAAATATCTCAAGACTTGGTAATGTCGATAAAAAAGCTACTACAAAAAAAACTATGAGTATTGAATAGAAAAATATAATCCATCTCGAAAATGAAAGACCAAACATAGATAACTAGAAGGAAAAAGGGGAACTCCGACAGCGAGAGCTCACCTAATCTCCAAAATTAACTCTGCATGATCATCGAATCTGCGGGAGAATCAAGTACTCAGATCTGCACCAAAAAGGTACAGAAGTATAGTATGAGTACCAAAACCATGGGAACTCAATAGGCATCATCGGTCGACTAAGTAAATCTTGATATAAATACGATAAGATACAAGATAGCATAAGCTAAGACAAGGTAAAAGGGCAAACCTGAAAGTAAGCTCCAACACCATTGTACATACATAAATAAATAGAACCAAAATGATAACATAACAATTGTACATTTAAATTACTAAATTATCCTCATAAGCCAATAAGTGCAAAAAAGTAAATAACCCCACGTAGGCCCCCATAAGCCTGGAGAATATAATCAAGAAAAGTAAACCACCACATAACTGTAATTCAGCCATTACCATGTCATAACCAAGAAACCATCCACCCATACCACATCATAAGAAACCCTCAATGCCGGACTTGAATCGAAACTCATATTATCACTACCATAAATAATTATCGGACCTAAATCGAAACTTATTTTATTAATACCCTCAATAATTGTCGAACCTGAATCGAAACTCATATTTACAAGCTGTATCAATGAATCGTATTAGTGAGCCATTTCAATAAGCTAAACTCAGTAATATACTAATAAATCATAGATATAAACCATCCTTTTACTCATATCTATACATCGGGCCAAGAATCGTAGCCACAAGTCTCAATCATAACTACATCTATAAGCCATATTATTAGTCATACCCAGAATCCATATCAAAACTAATATTCATAAGCCATGTCTTTAAGCATGCCAGGAATTTATATAAATAACCATATCTATAGGCCACCCATCTTATCTATACGTTGTTAATCGTATCTATAAGCCACATTATATCAATGTGCCATACTATATCCACAAGCCATTAGTTATATCTATAGGCCATATTTTTTCTATGAGCCATATAACATCTACAAGTCATATTATATATAAGCCATATCATATCTATAAGCCACATTATATCTATATTTAAGCCACACGATGTATATAAGCTATAGTATATCCATAAGTCATATTATATCCATCTATGAGCCACACCATACATTTAATCTATGTCATATCTATAAGTCATTCACCATCCATCATGTAGATATCTATAGCGTTAAGCACATAAATAGTTCATCCATTTAATAATATCTGAAGGCCATACAGATAATCGTACCTATAAATTATATCCTCAACCATGCATGTGAGCAATATCATTAATGATACTCGAAATTAGCATCAATCCTTCAATACCCAACTAAGATACTCAATACCTATATTCAACCATCTCAAGAGTCAAACTTACTATTAATAAGAGTATGTCATACGTGAATGAGTCTACGGGGTTATTAAAAGTCTTGGCCTAAGGTGGGCCAGAGTGACCTACTTCTAATTCCCAAAAATCCATTTGAGCAACTTCTACTCCAAACTAGGCTAAGGTATCTAAGTTCTTTCCTAGATGTATAGTAAGCCATAATTAGTCCTAAAATAGTAATTATTTTCACACATGAGCAACTAAGGAAATTCTACCCAAAAAGATAGCAACTGAAGCATTTTTTCCTAGCTTAAGAAACTAAGGACAATTTTGATCTAACATGAATGACTAGGTATTTCACCAACCTTGAATAATTTAAGGCATTTCCACTCTAAATATATATTGTGAATCCCAATTCACCTAAGCCATGACTAACTACGTTAATTACTCTGAATCTAAGGTTTCAAGGTAGCCTAAGGGTCCAATTAAACCAAATATCCTCATACACACTTCCAACACCTAAATCTCACCCTATATCTAGAATAGTGTCAGAATAATATTACAAGACAACTCAATCTATGAAAAAGATAAAACTAGCCTACATGGATGCCGAAGAAAGCAGGAAGATTCTGCTAAATCACTGATTTTTTTCTTTCAAGAATCTTTTGCAAGGTGCCACACTATCAAAATCACAATCTAATGAAAATTACGTAAAAATCCCACATAGGGCCCATTTATGAAAATTGCATTTTCGAAACCATTCAATGTCCCTCTATGCTCAAGGAGTATTCATCCTCAAAATGGATTAATTCCGAGCTATATTGGTGCTAAATTCAAGTCATCAAGCTTTTGGGATTTTTAGATGAGAATTAAGAAATCAACCATGAAAATAATGAAATAGTACCACAAATTTGAAGGAAAATTATGTAATTAATCCTTACCAAAGCTCCAAAATCACCCACCAATGTTATCCCTAAGCTCTCCCACTTTTAAGGATTTAAATATATTGGAGATGAATGAGAAATAGTGAAAAACAGGCTAAAGGGGGTATTATACCCTTCCCAGGTACACGGGTATCGTATATGCGATACCTAGCCAAAGGTGCAGAAGTTGCTTACGCGACATCACCATAGTGTAAGCGATACTTGCCATGTTTATAGAAGTGTCACTTTTGCGATATTTTTTGGTGCTTGACAAATCGATTAAGCAATCAAAGTCATCACAAACGCGATGCACCAGCACCAGTTGAGACTTGGAAAGCTCCCAAGTCTCCGCTAACCCTAGGAATTCATGTGGAATCTCGTATATGCAGACGAACTATGATACCCTATCAAATTCGACGTTCTGGACTCAAATGTGAATTTAAAATTTGCATTCGAGGTCGTTTTGATGAAAAATGGTTCCCACATCCATTTGTCATTTTTCTTAACTTCTGACCAATAGCTCAAAATGAGCCTGGGTATCTCAGGACCCAGACCAAGGGCTCACCTAGCCTAAAATTGATATTTTGGAGTTGTTGGAACAGTGAAAATTATAATACAAGGTTATTTGACTGAAGTTTTTGCCCGTTAGCCAATTTGAACCAGCGAAGACTTCAAAACAAAAAATTAGCTGTAAAAACAAAGTGAATTGCCCAGTAATGGAATTGTCAGTCCCAGAAAGTCATAAATGACTTGGAGCAGCTATAGAAAAACTCTAAACAGTGAAAATAGGCAGAAATATAGAAAATAACCTGAAGGGTCATTACAATATCCACTAGTAAAAGAACTTTTGTCCGCTAAAGTAAAGAACTAGGATGTACCTGAAGCCTCGAATAGGTGAGGATACTGTGTCTGTATCTCACTCTCAGTCTCTCAAGTCGTCTCCTCTATTGGGTGGTGCCTCCACTGAACCTTAACTATAGTAATATCCCTAGTGCACAACCATCTGACATCACTAGACAAAATGAGCATAAGCTCTTCCACGAAAGTCAACCACTCATCCAACTGGATTGAGTCCCATCTAAGCACATGAGGTGGATCAAGAATGTATTGCTGAAACATGAAGACATAGAAAATCGGATGGACAGCAGTAAAATCTGGAGGCAAGGCTAGCTTATAAGCCACCTCACCAATTATGTGAGGAATCTCGAAGGGTCCAATATATTTGGGATTGATCTTGTAGTTCCTCCCAAAAATTATCACACCCTTCATGGGCAATACATAGAGAAATACCTGATCACCAACTCTAAATCTCAAGGCACGAAGTCAACACTATGTATAAGCCTTTTGGGTTGTCCTCAACCTATTTTAAATCACCCTGACTCTATCCAACGACTCCTGAAGCAAGTTAGTACCACAGGATCTAATTTTGGAAGTCTTAAACCATCCAATATAGGAATGACATCATCTACCATATAAAGCCTCAAAAGGTGCCATCTCAATACTCGAATGGTAGTTGTTATTATATGCGAACGCTGCCAAGGCTAAGTGTTTCTCCCACTAACCTCTGAAATCCATAACACAAGATCGGAGCATATTCTCAAAAACATGAATAGTCTACTCTGACTGGCCATCAATCTGAGGATGAAAGGTTGTATTAAGATCCACCTGAGTACCCAACTCCTTCTGAAAAGCTCTGCAAAAACTAAAATTGAACATTAAACCCTGATCTGAAATGATAGATATAGGTACACCATGCATATCGACTATCTCACGCACACAAACAAGGGCTAACCTCTCAGCACTGAAGGACATCTGAATAGAAACAAAATTGTTTGATTTGGTCAACAATCCATAATGAACCAAATACCATTGGAACCATGAGAAGTATGAGCCAAACCACTAACAGAGTCTATGCTAATTCGCTCCCACTTCTACTCGAGAATAGGCAATCTCTGAATCAAACCATCAAGTCATTGATGCTCAGCCTTCACCTGCTGACAACACAGGCAACGAGCTACAAAGTCTATCATATTTCTCTTCATACCACTTCGTAAATAATGTTATCTCAAATATCTATACATCTTGGTTGTACCCGGGTGAATAGAGTACCTAGAGCTGTGAGCCTCATGAAAAATCAACTAAATTAAGTCACTAACCCTAAATACAACTATCAAATCTCAAGACACCCTCAGAACCTATGGTAGCCCCCTTGGACTCACCACTTAATACTTGATCACGGATGATGCAAAGTCTCTTATCCTCAAGCTAACGATTTTGAATCTGCTCAAATAACAAAGACCTTGACTCAACACTAGCAAGAATCCTTTTGGAGTCTGAAATATCAATTCGCACCATCAAGTTGTCTAAGGGCTGAATGTCTCGTGCCAACAGCCTATGAGAAACTGAAATACAAGCCAAGATACCCATACTCACTGCCTTCTGACTCAAGGCATCTACTACCACATTCGTCTTTCTCAGATAGTACAAAATAGAGATATCATAATCCTAAAGCAACTCTATCCATCTATGTTGCCTAGAATTAAGCTTTCTTTGGGTCATAAAATGCTGAAGACTGCTATGATCTTTTAAATCTCACAATGCACACATAAAGATAATACCTCTAAATCTTAAGCGCGAAAACTACCACTGCCAACTCCAAATCATGAGTGGTGTAGTTGCACTATACACCAGAAGTTTCCTCGAAGCATAAACAATAACATGACTCTGTTGCATTAATACGCAACCCAAAAAAACACCAAAAGTATCACAATACATGGTAAATCCCTCACTCTCAATAGAAAGAGCTAAAATAAGATCTGAAGTAAGAAACTCCTTGAGCTTTCCTAAGCTCAACTTACACTCCTCGTACCATTGAAAATAAACCTTCTTCCAAGACAATTGGATCATAGGTGTTAAAATGGTAGCAAAACCCTCAACGAATCATCTATAATAATTGACCAAGCCAATAAAGCTACGAACCTTAATCGAAGATGTAGGCCTGGCCTAATCACGAACAGCCTCAATCTTTGTTAGGTCTACTATAATCCCATCCTTAAACACCAGATGCCCAAGGAATGTCACTGACTCCAAAAAAAAACCACACTCAGAGAATTTGGCAAAAAACACATGGTCTCTTAAAGTCTGAAGAACAATCCTCAAATGATGTGTATGCTCCTCACTATTTATTAAATACATAAGGATGTCATTGATGAACACTTTCACAAAGGAATACAAATAAGGCCTAAACACTCGGTTCATCAAATCCATAAATGCAGCTGGGGCATTAGTCAGCCCAAAAGATATTACTAAGAACTCATAATGACCATAACAGGTCCTAAAGTCTATCTTCGGGATATCGTAAACATCAATCCTTAACTAATGGTAACCAGACCTCAAATTAATCTTAGATAACACTGTTGCTCCCTGAAGCTGATCAAACAAATTATCAATTTGAGGAATAGGGTAATGGTTCTTCACTATCACCTTATTAAGTTGCCTACAATCAATACACATATGTATGGAGACATCTTTTTTCTTCACAACAACACAGGATCTCCCTAAGGAGAAACACTAAATCTAATAAAACCTATGCGAAGAAAATCCTAAAGCTGAGAATTCGGCTCCTTAAGCTCGACAGGAGCCATACGGTAAGGTGCCATAGAAATAGGTCGCATGCTAGACTCAAGATCAATAAAAACCTCAATACTATGCTCAGGAGAAAGGCTAAGTAGATCAATAGGAAAAACATCAGGAAACTCACAAACTATAGAAACAGATTCAAGCAACGGACTCTCCACACTAATGTCATGGATATACGCGAGATAAGACTATCAACCACTCAAAATAAGCCTCCTAACAAAAATATAAGAAATAATCCCTATCGACTCACAGCTAACAACTCTCTGCCATTCGACTGGAGGTATACGGGGCATGGCTAAGGTAATGGTCTGGGCAAAAAATCTAAGATCGTATGATAGTGGGATAACCAGTCCATTCCCAGAATTACATCAAAATCCACCATGTCTAATATAATAAGATCAGCATGAGTATCAACATCTCTAAACTCACAACACGTGATCTGAAAACCCGATCCACTACTAAAAAATCACCCACGGGAGTAGATACATGTAAGGACATTGATAATAAATCCTAAGATAACTCTAACTGTGGAGCAAAATAAGCATATGCATAAAAATAAGTGGATCTGAGATCAAATAAAGAAAAAATCGATTGACGATACACCAAAATTGTACCTATAATAACAGCACCCAAAGACTTAGTCTCGGGTCTAGCAGGTACTACTTACAACTGACCATGCCCTCCACCTAGTTGGGATCCTGATTGACCTCCTATCTTACCTGCCTGAGAACCTCCATGAACCCCTTAGGGACCATCCCTACGATCATGCACACCCCTTTAGCTGGGGGATGAACCACCCTAATAGGTGGAACACTCTGAGTAGAAGGAACAATCAATCTATGATTGGGGCACTCCTTCGAGAAATGACCAAAAACTCCACAACCATAACGTTCCCTAGGTGCTAGACTTAAACTAGAAGATCTAAATGACCTAGAATAACCACCACGACTAGAATAGCCAGAAAACAAACCCCTCAAAGATACACCACGACCTTGGCCAAGACGATCACTAGAACTAGATTATCCTCCATCAGTAATCTAAAGTGCAGCCTAAATGGGTCTACTAAATTGATCCTGATACTGAAACAGCTAACATAAAGGGTACCTACTTTGAGAACCACTGCCTCTAACCGAGAGCTACTACGACTTCCACTGAACCTACCCTGATATCGCAACCTCTTACCATTGCCTACTTGAGCCTCGCAATGAATCTTCTCCATAAGCTGACCATGATTAAAAACCTTAGAAAAATACCTACCCATAGCAACCAAACTCTGAGTATACATGCAAAGAAGAAGTCTCAATCATAGGACATAGCAACAAACTGTCTCATACTAAGTAGTCAGGATATAAGTAGCAAGCCTAGACAACATATAAAAATGAGTCTCATACTCCACAACAGTCATGGATCTTTGCTTCAACCTCAAGAACTGATCCCTCAAATGATCCCTAAGGCTACGATGCATATACTTCCCCAATAAGATCTCAAAGAACTGAGTCCATGTCAAAGAAAAAGATTCAGTTGGCCTAGAATAAAGATGACCTCTCCACTAATGTCTAGCTACCACGTCTAAATAAAAACCAATGTAATCCACACCACGATTCTCTATTAGGCCTAAATTATAGAGCCTATCCTCACAAACAATCAGAAACTTATATGCATCCTCGACCGGCGCATCAAAAAACCTAGGCAGAGCCAATCTGAAGAATCTACCCAGCATCTTCTGCTTCTCAAAAGACATAGAAGCCTAGGAAACTATTAGCTGAGTAAACGCCACTACAGGAGGGACCTTAACTCTGGGAACCGCAGCTACAAGTTGCACCCCTATCTCAGTACCACTCTGATCTGTAGACTGTACACCACCAGATGGTGCACCACCTATCAACCCCAAAAGCTCAACCAAAGCATCCCTTTGTACTGAAGAAGAAATAAATCCTGATAGAGCCTAGGCTAGTCCCTGGCCCACTACGTTTAGGCGAAAGAATATTTGGCTCAAGAGCGGGAATAGGGTCTGGTGAAGGCCCCCTATCCTGGGCCCTAGATGGGGATACATCTCAGGGCTATCCACAATCTCTAGGTCATCCATGAACACTGATAGGACCCTTAGGATCAATCTCAAGACCCTCATCTTGTGTAGTGGTAGTACGTGTCCTAGCCATGTGCGAAAAAGTGAAACCAAAGGAATGCTATAGAAAATAACTCAGACTCTTAGCATGAAATAAGTGAAAGAAGTAAAGAATTCTTAAGAATGTCCTATAGCATCCTAATGATAAGAAACGGACGTTATCATTTCATTTTATGGAACTCTACTAGATATTTGCTCTTGTATCAATACTATCGAAAAGCTTAGGCTCTGATAGCAATTTATCATGACCCAATTTATGATTCATATGGAACCTACTCTATCCTACCAGTAGGTAAGCCAAACTATAGCCCAGAGCTAGATGCAATGGGCTAACTTGGTGGGAAAATGGTCTAAAAGCCAAAAATTCACAATTAGAGATTCAAAATATAATAATACAGTCATTAAGGTCTAATAAATGGATAAAAACTAATAAATATCCCAAGACTTAGTAATATCGGTACAAAAGGTACTACAAAAGAACTATGAGTATTGAATAGACAAATATAATCCATCTTAAAAATAAAAGACTGGACATAGATAAATAGAAGGAAAAAGGAAAACTCTGACTCCAAGAGCTCACCTAATCTCTGAAATAAACTTTGTACGATCGTTGAATCAGCGGCAGCAATTAGTACTAGAACCTACACCAAAAAGGTACAGAAGTGTAGCATGAGTACTAAAACCACGAGTAATCAGTAGGCATCATCGATCGACTGAGCTAAATCATGATATAAATACGATAAGATACAAGATAGCATAAGCTAAGTCAAGGTAAAAAGGCAAACCTAGAAGTAAGCTCCAATACCGTTGTACATACATAAATAAATAAAATCAAAATGATAACATAGCAATCGTACATTTATAACTACTAAATTTCACCCCATAAGCCAACAAGTGCAGAAAAGTAAATAACCCCATCTAAGCCCCCATAAGCCTTGATAGTACAATCAAGAAAAGTAAACCACCATATAATCATAATTTACCTATTATTATGTCATAACCAAGAATCCATCCGTCCCATACCACATCATAAGCAACCCTCAATGTTGAACTTGAATCGAAACTTATATTATCAATACCATCAACAATTATTGGACTTGAACCAAAACTCATTTTATCAATACCCTTAACAATTGCCAGACTTTAACTAAAACACATATTTATAAGTCGTATCAAAGAATCATAATAGTGAGTCATTTCAATAAGCTAAACTCAGTAGATTATACTAACAAATCATAGCTACATATTATCCCTTTACTTATATCTATAAATCGGACCAAGAATTGTAGCCACGAGTCTCAACCAAAATTACATTTATAAGCCATATTATTAGTCATACTCGAAATCCATATTAGTACTAATATTCATAAGCCATGTATTTAAGCATATCTGAAATTTATATTAATAACCATATCTATAGTCTACCCATCTTATCTATAGGCCGTTAATTGCATCTATAAGCCCCATCATATCTATGTGCCATATTATATCCATAAGACATTAGTTATATCTATAGGCCATATTCTATCTACGATCCACATCATTACTATGAGTCATATAACATCTACGAGCTATATTATATATATATATAACATCTACAAGTCATTACCATCCATCATACCAATATATATTGTATTAAGCACATAAATAGGCCATGCATTTAATCATATCCAAAGGCCATACAGATAATTGCACCTATAAATTATATCCTCGACCATGCATGTGAACAATATCATTAACGATTCTCGGAATTAGCATCAGTCCTTCAATACCTAACTAACGTACTCAATGCCTATATTCAACTGCTCAAATGTCAAACATACCATTGGCCTAAGGTGGGCCAGAGTGACCTACTTCTAATCCCCAAAAATCCATTTAAGCAACTTTTACCCTGGACTAGGCTAAGGTATCTATGTTCTTTCCTAGATGTCAAGTAAGCCATAATTAGTCCTAAAATAGCAATACTTTTCACGCATGAGCAACTAAGTCAATTCTACCCAAAATGATAGCAACTAAAGGAATTTTCCCTAGCTTAAGAAACTAAGGACAATTTTGCTCAAATATGAATGATTAGGGAAATTTCACCTATCTTGAGTAATTTAAGGCATTTTCACTCTAAATATATACCGTGAATCCCAATTCACGTAATCCATGGCTAACTACGCTAACTATTCTGAATCTAAGGTTTCAAGGTAGCCTAAGGGTGTAATTAAACCAAATATCCTTATTCACACTTCCAACACCTAAATCCTACCCCATATCTAGCATAGTATTATAATCATACTATGGGAAAGCTCAATCTATGAAGAAGGTAAGCCTCGCCTACCTAGGCACAAAAGAAAGCCCAAAGAATCCGTCAAATTACCAATTTCCTCTTTTGAGAAGCTTCCGCAAGGTGCCACGCTATCAAAATCACAATATACTCATAAAAACGAGAACAATGATACCCATATTGCAGTATTGTGCTTCGGATCCAAAATTACATAAAAATCCCACATGGTGCCTATTGATAGAAATCACATTTTCAAGACTATTCAGCGTCCCTCTATGCTCAAGGAGTATTTACCTTCAAAATGGATGATTTTCGAGCTATATTGGTGTTAAAATCAAGTCACCAATCTATTGAGAATTTTAGATGAGAATGGAGAAATTAACCATGAAAATAATAAAATCTTACCACAAATTTGAAGAAAAATTGTGAAATTAATCCTTACTCAAGCTCTAAAATCACCCACCATTGTTATCCCCAAGCTCTCCCAATTTTTAGGGTTTAAAAGTCTTTGAGATGAATGAGAAATGGTAAAAAAGGGGCTAAAGGAGGTATTTATACCTTTTCCAGGTTCACGGATATCGCATACGCAACCGGTTGCATACAAGATACTTAGCTAGAGGAGCAAAAGTCGCTTACGCGACATCATCATCGCGTACGCAATACTTGCTGGTGCCTGGCAGATAATTAAGTGATCAAAGGCATCGCGGTCGTGATGCACCAGCACCAGCTGAAACTCTGAAAGTTCCCAAGTCTCTGTCAACCCCTCAGAATTCTGCTGAAATCCCATTTACGCAAGTGAACTATGCTACCGTATCAAATTTGACGTTTCAGTCTCAACGACGCAGTTAAAATTTCCATTCCAAGGTTGTTTCGATGAAAAGTGAGCCCCACGCCTATTTGTCACTTTTCTTAACTTCCGACCAATAGCTCAAAATGAGTCTGGGTGCCTCGAGACCTGCAACAAAGGTCCACCTAGCCTAAAATCGATATTTTGGAATGGTTGAAATATTCATAATTGGCATACGAGGTCATTTGACTGAAGTTTTTTCTCTATAGCCAATTTAAACTAGTGAAGACTTCAAAATACGGAATTGGTTCTAAAAAATAAATGAATTGTCTGGTAACCGAACTATCAGTCCCAGAAAGTCATAAATTACTTGGGAAAGCTATAGGAAAGCTCTAAATAGAGAAAACAAGTGAAAATATAAAAAATGACCTGAAGGGTGATTACATTATAGCAGCGCTCCGAGCCTAATATGGTGCACAATTTTAAAACAAGATTAATGAGTAATCGTCTCTATATTATTTGGTGAAAAAATATATAGTTGCATATTGTGAGGATATTAATTTGGTGCCTCCTGAAGATTCTTGGATTGTTCATGTGGAGATTATGGAGAGAGAAATACCTTCTCCATATGTCAACCTAAGCAAATAAAAAAAGGGAATGAAGAGTGATCAATTGACTAATTTGATGTAAAATGTTCCATATTAAGTCATGATTAGTAATAAACAAAATGATTTAACTATAATTACCTTTCAATTTCTAAGTTCAATTGCAATTTCAATGAATTACATAGTAATTACAAGATCAACTAAGTGTATAACCTATTGCAACAGATGTCTATGTCTGTTTGATAATTTCATAACTCTTGAAGACCTCTTTTGATCTCTTCCAACAGATGACCCATCTGTTGCAACAGACGAATCATTTATTAGAAGAAATCATACCTCTTTGATGACCTGTTTTGATCTCTTCCGACAGATGACTCATCTGTTGCAACAGATGATGACTCATTTATTAGAAGAAATTAAACCTCTTGAAGACCTATTTTTATTTCTTACATCAAGTTAGTCATCTGTTGCAACAGATGGGCCATCTGCTGGAAGAAATCAAAAACTAACAAGACCTGTTTTAATTTCTTCCAATAGGTTAGTCATCTGTTGCAACAGATGTCTATATCTATTTGATTATAAGGTCTAAAAACTTTAGCTTACTTGTAATTGCTAGCAGACTTCTTTTGTAAGTTGCTCCATAGCACTGACCATTTTTTGCAAAGTTGCTCCATAGCACTGACCATTTTTTGCACCTTGTAAGGTCCGAGACGTAGGCTGGAACAATATGTATAGGATCTAAAAACTTTAGCTTACTTGTAATTGCTAGCAGACTTCTTTGTAAGTTGCTTCTTCTTGATGCTTTTCTATAATGAAACACATTGCTTCATAAAGTTAAAAAAAAAAATGCATTCTCAAAGTTAAGTGTTTACTTGCTAGTTGAGGTCGAGTTAAGATGTCTATTTTTCCTCTAAATTAAAGAAAAATGAAAAAAGAGATAAGGGAGAAGAGAATGTGGTGCGAGAAACAAGAGAGGATTCATCTTAACATGAAAATTATAGGTATTAAATACATGGTTTTAGCCATCAAAACATATTATCTAATATTCATCTTTAAGATCCAAACAAAGGCAGTACGCAACTAAGCCAACAACTGGAACATATTTGAGATATCTCACTATGCCAACCTTATCTTCCTGAATGTTTTGCAAGTTGACTCCTATCAACCAAGGTTGGAAAATAATGTAGAGACAAATATCCCAGATGAAAGCATAAGCAAGTCTTTCAGAGGATAAATAACTCAGCAAGAACTCCCACCTATCAGATATATTCCCAAAATCACCATCTCCTCTCCCATAAATGGCCCAAAATGTCGATAGCAAACAGGCAGCTCCACCAACCAGTCCAACAATAGATGCACTACGAGTCATGATCGAACCCAATTGAGAGGTTGCTCTTGGAGGATACTCTAAGTCGACCTTATTTAGACGAATAGCCATGTATGGAATTAAAAATGCTGCATTGAATTCCAAAAAGCTCATTAATAAATCTTTTGTCAAACCAAAATTTTATTCCCAAAGGAGAAGAGTTTACATTTGAAGGACACAGAAAATCAAAACCAGCAAAAAGAAAATATCCAGTAATATTGGACAAAAAAATAATCAGAGTCAGAATATATAGAATAAGAGAAGCGTTAGAAAAGTAAATGGAAATGGCTGATATCCATGTCATCTTATCTAATTCTTTCTCATCGGTGCTAGTCCTAGTCACTAATAGAGTGTCCACTTCAGCTACTACAAAGCAATTCCCTTTTGTTTCAAATAAAAGTGATGTCTACACCAGTTTTTCCAGGGAGGTTCTTTGGAGGTGTTTGGAGGCTAGAAGTGTACCTATAGTATATGTTAATGCGATTAAGGATATGTACGATGGAGCCAAGACTCGGGTTAGGGCTGGGGGAGGGGACTCAGAGCATTTTCCCGTCTTGATGGGGTTACATCAAGGATCGACGCTTAGTCCGTTTCTTTTTGCCTTGGTGATGGATGTTTTGATGCGGCACATTCAGGATGAGGTGCCTCATTGTTTGCTTTTTGCGGATGATATAGTCTTGATTGACGAGACTCGAAGTGGAGTTAATGTTGAGTTGGAGGTTTGAAGGCAAACTCTTGAGTCGAAAGAGTTTAGGTTGAGTAGGTCCAAGACGAAATATTTGGAGTGTAAGCTCAGCGAGGTGTCTCATGTGTCTGAAGTGGTTGTTAAGCTTGACACTCATTCTATCAGCAAGAGAGATAGTTTTAAGTATTTGGGGTCGATGATTCAATATAATGGAGAGATTGACGAGGACACTCATCGGATCGGGGTAGGGTGGATAAAATGGAGGCTCGCCTCTGGTATCTTATGTGATAAAAAGGTACCTCCCAAACTTAAAAGCAAGTTTTACAAAGTGGTGGTTAGACCGACTTTGTTGTATGGGGCGGAGTGTTGGCCTGTTAAAAAGACCCACATCCAGAAGATGAAGGTGGCAGAGATGAGAATGCTTTGGTGGATGTGTGGGTGTACTAGAAAAGATATGATTAGAAATGAGGTTATTCGGGATAAGGTGGGAATGGCTTCGGTGGAGGACAAGATGAGGGAAGCGAGGTCGAGATAGTTTGGTCTTGTGCTGCGGAGGAGCACGGATGCCCCAGTGCGGAGGTGTGAGAGATTGGCTAGGGATGGTTTCAAGCGAGGTAGAGGTAGACCGAAGAAATATTGGAAAAAGGTGATTAGACATAATATGGAGCAGCTTCAGTTTATCGAGGACATGACCCTGGATAGGAAGTTGTGGAGGAGGCGAATTAGAGTATAAGGCTAGTCTGAGTTAGGATGTTGTATGTTTTAGTGGTTACTTGGAGTATCTTGCTTTTGGTATTATTGAGTATGTTAATTTCAGTGTTATCTTGTTCTATTACTATTCTTTTTCTCATCTTAGATTACTTTATTTTGAGCCGAGGGTCTATCGGAAACAACCTCTCTATCTCACTTTGAGCTAGTGGTATGGACTGTGTACACTTGCTCTCCCGAGACCCCACTTGGTGGGAATATACTGGGTATTCTGTTGTTGTTGTCTAAACCAGCTTTTGCGCATGTCAACTAATTCCATAGGATACCTGCCACCTCCCACCAGCAACAACAGATACTAGGTAACTCTATCCACCTAGAACAAATGGAAAGAAATCTCCTACTGTTTTTTCAACCGTTTAATTGACCACTAGGCCACACTCTTGGGTACTACTACTGAGTAATTCTAATCAAAGCAACTCCGGTATAAATAGGAAATATAATACACAGATACCATTGGCCATCCTATTTTTTGACAGGACACTTACTGAGAGTTCCATTGGGTTGGAGGACACTGTTTATCCACAACAATCAAGAGTAAGTATTTGAAAAAAGTGCCTACTGTTTGTGAGGAACATCTGAAAGCCCCATAGAAGATCTAGTGATCCCTTGAATCTGTCTCTCTTACGATCACTGAACAGTAAAGGAGCAAACATGAATGTCCAGCCAATTACAAAATTAAAGAGTCCCTCAGCCATCTGGAAAAAAAATCAGAGCGGAATGTCAAAAATGAGATCCGCACAATGAATAAATTTGTACTTTACAAAGTACTTACTGGATGAAGCACTGGTGCCTCTATCAAGTGGACGCCCCCTACTCTGCCAAATGGTTCATTGTTTAAAGTTCAATATTAAATTTACGGAAAGACAATTGAACTGCGTATATAAGTAACTGCTTAATCTGCAAAATTTTATGCATCTAAAACAAGTGATCAAGTTTGACATGCAGTGGAAAATCATAAATTCAACACTGCCAGAGTATAGAGAAAGGGATCTGTCTAAATTCTATAACAAGAGAAGATGTCATGTCTCTTGACTAGAAAAAGAATGGAATGCATATTAAATTTTGAATGGCACAAGCAAACAAATAAAAAAGATGAGAAAGTTAAAATAGAACACTCAATTAGTCAACCTTTGAAAGAAAAATAATTATGGTGGAGGGCCAAGACACTCTCATTGTTTAACAATCGAATATTTCCAGTTAGGATATGTTTCGACAGTGAGAAATATAGATGACAAAATTGGTTTATTAATGACTAAACCAAAGGGCAGTTGAGCAGTTATCCGAGTTAAGATTTCACCAGCAAGTATAAAAAAAATAATATATGTTCAAGAGTGAAGCTATTTGACTATGAGTTCCAAGTATGCCACTCATTGCTAAAATTAATAAAAAGAAGCAACAAAATTAGTACCCATTGACCAGAAAAGCGTGCAAGCTAATTACTAAAAAGTTTGCGTAATACTAATCTGGTATAACTAATAAGAATTCAACATACCAGCATTCAGAAGAGGCAGGATGAAGAAAAAATTGAGGGACAGACCAACCAGATCATTGACTGTTTCTGAACTAATTGCCCACACAGGATCTCCCTGCATTATACATCAAAATATTTTCAAGTAATAAGAAGCTTGTGGAGGTGTATCTGCAAATTGAAGTTTATGAACCACACACATTCATGTCTCACTTTTCATGAGCAGCAAATTGGGAGAGGTGAAGGAACTAAATTCACACGTCTTGCACGCATCTATCCTTTTTTGTTTTTTCTGGAGAAATGGTAACATTTTATCCTTCAGCATTTAAGCATATGCTGAGGACCTTCAAAAGGAGAAAAACAAAGAAGTAATAGTTACAAGGATCCTAGGAATTCCAGAAATTGATCTGAATCCTCTAATCCTATCTATTCACACCAAAAAGAAAGAGATACAATGCAATTCCATTTAACCTTTTGAAAGGAATTGGATATATCTTCAAAATTCCTACTATTTCTCTCCTTCCAGTGTCCACCAGGATGCAGTGTGGGATTAGATTCCACCAAATCTTTTGTCTCTCACTTCCTCCTCTTCTGATTCAGCAGCTCAATAAATCTGCAGTATGTTCTGGCATATTCCACTTCAATTCTGATATGTTAAGGAACATGGACCAAATTTGAGTCGTGAAAGTTTCACGTGTCTTCCCACATAATGAGCACCAGGGGAGTATGATCTTTCCCTTCTTCCTCAATACTTCATGTGTCAAGCAAGCCTTTCTAGCAAACAAGCGACGCATTTGACTTTTATTGGTGCTGAGTTCCTCCAAATCTTTCTCCATAGAGATTGATTACTCTGATTGTTGCTGCTTTGTAGGATGCACTCCTCTTTATATGCCCTGCCGACTGAAAATGTCCCATCCTTACTGTGAGACCATCTTACTGCATCAGGGGTAGTGTTGGTGCCTGCAAACTTCCCCGCTTCCTCCAACAGTTTGGCAACTCTTTCAATTTCCCGATCATTTAGGGGCCTTCTGAAAGACAGGTACCAGCCTTGTTCTGTCCAGCAGTCAATGATTTTTGCCTCGTGGTTGTTACATTACTACTATATTACTACTATATATAAGAGATAATGTGAGGTTTTGGTAGTCCTCATATGAAGTATTTTGTCAATTTTATCCTATTTTAAGTTATAATTACTCTACAAGTTTTCACCCATTACCCATTTTGGTAAATTTAAACAATTATATAGGTTTATTAAATACTACCAAAGTGATGAGTCATAGAAAAGTGATAGTGATATCATTAAAAACTATTTATACAATCAAATTCAAAATGAATCTTCAAATTCTAAATTGATCCAAAAATTCATTGTCTTTCTATTTGTGGAAATGTTTATTAGTTTTATCTCAAATTATCTTTTTTTTCTAACAAATTGGTCATGGACAAGTAAACTAAGTATCGTGACATTCCCTTTCTAACTTAATACATGCGTAATTATTAAATTAAAAATTATTTTTTATATATAGCTAAAAAAGTTTGAAAAGTTAATTTTAAAAAAATACAACTATCCAAATAGTAATGATATTAAATAATTAACCACTAGAGTTGGCATGGTGGTTCAGCGCCATGTCCCTTAAGCAAGAGGTCGAGAGTTCGATCCCCGCCTCTGGCGAATGGAGCAAACTCTGTGGCCAGTTCCCTACCGCTTAGTGCGCTGACAGAGGAACGGAGGATTAATCTTACGGCTGCCGGCTGTGGGGATACCTTGGGAAATTAAAAAAAAATGATATTAAATAATTGAAAATGAGAGTGATTCTTTTTCACACTTTAAAAATGAAATTTTTAACAAAAAATAGGATAGTCAATATTTTATATAATTTAGGATAAAATGGTTAATTTAAACATGAAATATTAAAGCTTCATACACGTTTAGGAAATATCAATATAAATTTCCTAAATAAATAAATTAAATGAAGAAAAAAATACGGCTTTTCTTATTTTTAGGGAAAAGAAACAATTAAAGTTTAAAGAAAATCATTAATTTTTCAATTTCGTTTGTATGGTTTAATATGAAGGAACATCTGCAAAAGTATTTTGTTGAATCAAGTCATTTAATTATTTAAATTAAATTTTATCTTTATTTATAGGTTAATTTTAGTGATGTTATCATATAATAATTAGTATATTGAATATTTATTATATTACTTTGAATGTCATCACAAACAAACAACATACCCAGTATATTCCCACCAAGTGGGATCTGGGGAGGGTAAGTGTACGCAGTCCATACCACTACCTCAAATGTGAGATAGAGAGGTTGTTTCCGATAGACCCCCGACTCAACATAAAGCAATCCAAGATAAGATAAGAAATAGTAATAGAGCAAGATACAATTGAAATTAACATATTCAATAATACCAAAAGCAAGTTACTCCAAGTAAACACCAAAACATACAACATCCTAACTCAGACTAACCTTCTACCCTAATTCGCCTCCTCCACAAATTCCTATCTAGGGTCATGTCCTCGGTAAGTTAAAACTGCTCCATGTCATGTCTAATCACCTCCTTCCAATATTTCTTCGTTCTACCTCTACCTCGCTTGAAACCATTCCTAACCAACTCTCACACCTCCGCACTAAGGCATCTGTGCTCCTCCGTAGCACATGACCGAACTATCTCAACCTTGCTCCCTTCATCTTGTCTTTTATCGAAGCCACTCTCACCTTATCCCGAATAACCTCATTTATAATCATATCTTTTCTAGTACACCCACACATCCACCGAAGCATTCTCATCTCTGCCACCTTCATCTTCACCTTACCCCGAATATGATGTCATAAAAATGAAATAAAAAACAAGAATCGCAACAAGACAAAAAATATTCACTCCTTCTCATTTTACGTGACACGCTTTTCTTTTTAGTCCATCCCAACAGAAATGTTACCTTACTATAATTAGAAACAACAAGCTTTAAAATTCCACTTTTACCCTTAATGAAATGATTTACAACCACACAAATATGTAAGAACTTTTTACACCACAAGATTCAAGACTCTTCTTTTTTTCTTAAATATTGTGCCACATAAAATGAGATGGAGAAAGTAAAGTTTACAAATACAAAGTTCATTATGGCTTAGGTATAGGCTCAACACGAGCCTAATGCGACTGGTAAGATGAATAAATCAGAAACATGATTTTTAGTGGGGTCTGTAAGAGTCGGACATCCCCACCAAAACCTAGTTCTCCTGCCATCCCCTACATTGATTTGCAAATTTGGTTCGAACTTAGACCATAGGTTTCTAATATATCGCCACACCCCTACTCCACAAGGTTCAGTACTTACATTACTATACCCAAACCCATTCTCCCCATATTTGTATTTAATAAAGTCTTTCCACAGGGATTGTCTCTCCTCATTATATCTCCACAACCATTTCACCAATAAACAATTATTATGCTTCATACCCCCTCACCAATAAACAATTATTATGCTTCAAATCTCTAATGCCCATACCCCCTCTTTCTTTGTTACATAACTATCTCCCACTTGACCAAATTGTATCCTTTTCTTTGCCGTCATGCCAAAGAAAATCTCTCAACTTGTCCCGTTGTTTTACCGCCTTGGTAAGCAAGGGGAAAAAGGACATAACATAAGTTTGTTAGAGAGTCTAAGAAAGAGTTGATAAGGACACGTCTGGCTCCAAGGGAAAAATATTGTGCCTTCCATCTGGCCAGCCTCTTTTCAGTCTTTTCTACTATGTTGTCCCATATCTCCACATCTTTGTGTTTGTTACCTAACGCATACCTAAATAGGTTGTGGGCAAGTTCGCTACGTTGCATCCCAAGATCTCTGCTAGCCTCGGGATGTTTATCACCTCTTTGATTGGAAATAAGCTACTCTTTCCCCAGTGAACTTTCAGACCTACAAAAGCTTCAAAAAACAATAAAATTATTTTGATGCATTTTAGTTGCTCCTCCTGAGGCTCATAGAAGATCAATGTGTCATCGGCATAGAGTAGATGACAAATCTCTGTAGTATCCATTGTTTCCATTTCTTTGGAATTCTTTGATCCACCTATTCTAAATAGCAATTCTCATCAAGCTGTCAAACCCCTCCATTACCAAGATAAATAGAAAGGGTGATAGAGGGTCACCCTATCTAATTCCTTTTCCTGATGGGAAGAAACTGACAGGTTTACCATTTACAAGGATGGAGAATCTCATTGTGCCTATACCAAACACTATCCATCCATCGATCTCTCACCAAAACTCATCTGCCTCAAAGTATTCAACAGGAAACTCCAACTAACATGATCATATGCCTTTTCAATGTCCAGTTTGCACATCATCACCTCTGGTTATTCCCTTTCATTCTGAAATTTGCAGTCTGCACGGTCATTGCAGGTTATTTGCAATGAGAGCAACATCCATTACCTGTCTTCCTTTAATAAAGGTCATCTAATTCTGGTTGACAAGCTTATCAATCACCATTTTCAGCCTTTCTGCAAGTAATTTTGTTATCACCTTGTAGACACCAGTAATTAGACTAATAGGCCAAAAATCATAATTAGACTAATATGCCAAAAAACTTTTAGTTTAAAAGCACCTGCTTTCTTGGGAATTGGTGCTACAAAAGTAGCATTGAAACTCTTATCAGTCTTCTGTCTGCCTGGGTAACTTCTTGATGTACTCCTTCAGTATTTCCCAGAAAGATAAGTAGAAAGACATGGGAAGCCATTAGGCCCAGGAGCTTTCTCCATTACGCAAAGCTTTATGCATCCCAAAATCTCTTCCTCCTTATGAGAAATGAGAAAATATTATTATTGAATTGTGTAGTTGCATTATTACATTGAGCCCTACTTATAACCACCACATTCCAATCCTTTTTCAAGTAGGATTCTATATGTTATTCTTTTTCTTACTCATCTTCTATCAGTCCTCCTCTAGCTGGTACATACAAGTCATATGTACCTAGCTTGTTATAAATGTAATTAAGACAAGGACCGTGAGGGACTTAGTGAAGATATACGCAAGTTGATCACTTGACTTGACAAATTTTGTAACAACATCTCCTGACAAAGTAACAATCAATCTCAATGTGCTTAGTCTTCTCATGAAACACTGGATTTGATGCAATATGAAGGGCTGCTTGATTGTTACATACAAGTTCCATCTTACTGATTTCTCTAAATTTTAGTTCTCTCAGCAACTATTTGATCCAAACTAGCTCACAAGTTATTACAACCATTGCTCGATATTTTGTTTTTCCAATAGATAGAGCAACCACACTATGTTTCTTACTCTTCCAAGACACCAAATACCTCCTACTAAATCACAATATTCGGAAGTAGGACGTCTATCAGAAGGTGATCCTGCCCAATCAGTATCTGCATATCCAATGATATGCTCATGGCCTCGATCCTCAAAGAGTTGTCCTTTACCTAAAGATGACTTTATATATAGCAAAATAGGAGCAATTGCATCTCAATGTGATGACTATCACAGCGGAAAGTCATAGACTGATTTAATACTTACATGAAAGAATATGTCAGGTTTAGCCACTGTGAGATAATTCAACTTTCCAACCAACCGCCTATACCTTCCAGGATCACTGAGTGGCTCCCCCGCAGAAGTTTAGCATTTGGATCCATATGAGTGTCAATAGGTCTACATCTCATCATTCGTCCCCTTAAGAATGTCTAAGGCATACTTGTGTTGAGAAATGACAATGCCTGATCTGAACTGAGCAACCTCAATGCCAAGAAAATATTTTAGTCTGTCGAGGTCCTTAGTCTGGAAATGCTTATAGAGATGTTGCTTCAAATTAGTGATACCTTCTAAATCATTGCCGGTGATAATGATATCTTCAACATAGACCACTAAATAAATACACAGATTTGATTCAAAATTCTGATAAAACACTAAGTGATCAGCTTTACTACGACTCATGCCAAACTCCTGAATTACTGTGCTAAATTTCCCAAACCAGGCTTGAGGGAACTGTTTTAGACCATAGAGTGACCTGCGCCAATTGACATACAAGGCAACTAGACTCCTGAGCAACAAAATCAGATGGTTTCTCCATATAAACTTCTTCCGTAAGATCACGATGCAGAAAAGCATTCTTAATGTCCAACTGATAAAAAGGCCAATAACGAATGGCAGCCATAGATAGAAAAAGACGAACAAATGCTGTTTTAGCCACGAGAGATAAAGTGTCAGTATAATCAAGCCCAAATATCTGCGCATATCCTTTGGCAACAAGACGAGCCTTAAGCATCAACTTGACCATCTGCACCAACTTTGACTGTATAAACCCAATGGCAACCAACAGTAGATTTACCAACAGGAAGGGAAACAAGATCCCAAGTACTATTCGTATGTAAAGCAAACATTTCATCAATCATAGCCTGCTTCTATCCTAAATGGAAAAGTGTTTCACCTGTAGTCTTAGGAATGGGAATGGAAATCGAGGACAAAGATGATACAAAAGCATAATGGGGTGACAATAGACGATGATAACTCAAGAAAGTATAATGTGGGTTAGTATTAAGAGTGGATCTTATACCTTTTTAAAGTGCAACTAATTGGTTAGGAGGAGGCAAGTCCACAGGGGCAGTTTCAGGCACATGACATGAATCATCTGGGACTAAGGATGGACGAGCGAGGCGATGATATGTCAAAAGTGGTGGCATTGCAGCTGGAGATGTAGAAATAATCGTAGATTCCTTAAAGATTGGTGTGGGTAATACTAGAGGAATGAGTAAGACCTCAGAGATATCATGATCAAAAGATGTATAGTAAGGTTGAGACTAAAAAAAATGTGAAATCGGCGAATATAAAGTAGCGACCCAGATCAGGTGAATAGCCTCGATACCCGTTTTGAACTCGAGGGTAACCAAGGAAGACACATTTGAGAGCACGAAACGCGAATTTATCTTTTCATGAGGCTAAGTTATGAACAAAACATGTGCTCCCAAAAACACGAGGGGATATAGTAAAGATGTGACTGAGGAAATTTTATAAAATGGGAACCCTAATTTTGAATTGAAGATGAGACATACTATTAATGACACAACAAGATGTCAGAACTGCATCACCCCAAAAACGCAGCGAAATATAGGATTCAATGAGAAGAGTGCGAGCAGTCTCAATGAGAAGCCTATTTTTCCTTTCTACTATACTGTTTTGCAAAGGGGTGTATGAACATGATGTCCGGTGAATAATTCCATGGTGAGTCATAAACTCTTGAAACTAAGAGGATAAGTATTCCAAGACATTATCACTACGAAAAGTACGAATAAAAACACCAAATTGATTTTGTATTTCAGCACAAAAACTTTTGATATAGAAATAACTCAGAACGATCCTTCATTAAGAAAACCCCAGTGCATCTTGAAAAATCATCGATGAAACTAACAAAGTAACAAAATCCTAAGGGTGAACTGACTCTACTAGGACCCCAATTATCAGAATGAACTATGGAGAAAATAAACTCTGAACAACTCTCAATACTATGTGAAAATGAAGCACAGGTGTGTTTCCCAAGTTGACATGACTCACAATCTAATGTAGATAAACTAGGCACCATCTTTTGTAATTTGGATAGACTCCGATGGCGCAAACGTTTGTCAATAAGGTCTAGATGGTCAGTAACGGAACATGCTGTGAAGGAATTTAAAGAGGTAAGATGGTAAAGGCCTTATGATTCATGTCCTGTGCAAATCGTGTGTCCCGTACTGTGGTCCCGCATTATAAAAGAAAAATCAAAAAAAGTTATACTACAATGAAGGACACGTGTCAAACGACTGACAGATGCAAGATTAAAAGGACAACAAGGGACATAAAGAACAAAGTCTAAAGTGATACAAGATAGGGGTTTGTCTTGTCCAACTCCTTTTGGTATTGTTCAGATCCTAATGGCTAAAGTAATAGCTGGAAGAGATTGTGATTAAACAATGCCAGACAGAAATGATTTATTACCAGAAATATGATCAGAAGCACCTGAGTCGACAACCCATGATCCAAAGGTAGGAGATTGTGCAGTTGAGGCTATTGGTAGAGATATATGCTTACTTGCTCGATACTGAAGATAGTCATTATATTTCTTGTCAGATAAATACACACACTGATCACTTGTGGTGTTAGACTTAGACTGAGCAAAATAAGCAGTTTTAGGTGGCCAACCATGCAAAGAATAATATATTCCACAAGTATGTCTAAGCCTATTACAATAACCACACTTAACTCGAGAATAGTATATGTCGCAAGTACGTCCAAGCCTTCTACAATAACTACACCTAGGTCGATCTTCCAAATCACCCTTCCCCTCGTTGATTCTTCATAATTTGTGACGTTTGATTTTCTGAACTCCTCATTAAGGGTTCAGATTTAATCATAGAACTAAATTGCGAAAAAAATGATTAATTACCAGATATTTTTATTTTTATAGTCATTGGAAAATAAATCAATCGTTGAGAAATGGACGCCAAAAACTAGTTAGAATCAAGAAATAGCTAAAGGGATAGCATGGAATGAAGGGTCAACCTCACTGTAGAAAGAAATCTTGTCGGAACCTGGCTGAAAATAGCTACACGTGTCGGCGCGTGATGCGCGTGGTTACGCAGATCTGACACTCACAGCGGCACGTGATGGCGTGTGGATCGCCGGAACTGAGAGTCGATCCCTAGGGTTTGCTCACCTGAATGTTTTGCACCTCGTTGTAGTGTTGGTTTTCGCATAACACTTATAAAATAGACGAGGGCTGAAATTAGCTTTGACAATCGCTGAAAATTGTCGCACGATGACTGTGTGATTGAGTTTTCTTCTCAATAAGTTTCTTAGCAACCTTCTCTGATACCATGTGAGAAATACTAGAGAAAATATTATTACTGAATTGTGTAATTACATTATTACATTAAGGCTCTATTTATAGACACTACATTCCAATCCTTTTTCAAGTAGGATTCTATATGCTATTTTTATTCCTACTCATGTTCTAAGACTCCTTAAAAGGCCTCTCTAGTTCTGTCTATTCCTCTCTACTGATGCTAGCAATCACATGGCAGCTCTGATCTCCACTCTTTTGGTTCTTTGTACAGATTTTGGGAGAAGTTTACTATGGTCTCTTTGATAATAGAAAGATCATTGATGTGTTATCCATCCACCGTCGACAACTTTATGGAGTTGTACCTCTTATAAGAAGTTGCTACTCTTTGGAAGAACTTAGTATTTTTGTCCCCCTTGCTTCAACCACTGAATTCTTGATCTTTGTCTCCACCCTATCTCTCCATTCTTAGCCACTTGTGTATAAGTAATTGCCATATTTGCTTTTTGTTGGATCTCATCCTCCGTGAACACTCTTTGCTCCTGCACAAGTTCCCATTTGGTTAGTTCCTCCAAAATTTCCTACTTTTGTGCTTTCCAGTTGTTTCTGTGGTTCTTACTCCATTCCTTCATCTTCTTTTTTAGTAGTTTCAGCTTTTTTGCTAAAACAAAACCTGGAGATCCGACTACTATAAAGGACTGCTACCATAATTTCACCTTTTCCTTGAAACCGTTCACTCTCATCCACCAATTTTCGAATTT
Source organism: Capsicum annuum (assembly GCF_002878395.1). Classification (NCBI taxonomy): domain Eukaryota; kingdom Viridiplantae; phylum Streptophyta; class Magnoliopsida; order Solanales; family Solanaceae; genus Capsicum; species Capsicum annuum. The sequence continues at coordinate 128,328,715 of NC_061115.1, read as the reverse complement.
GAAATAAGACTTCTTGAAGTTCATATCCCCACATGTCGGAAGAATTGGGTTGTGATTAGACCCCAATTTATGTAGTGTAGATTGTTTGATAAGAGTGAACTGCTCCTCCCAATGCGAGATATAAAGAAATCTATCTATTCTGGAAGCTATTGCATGTCCTTCCCCCCTGCTCCAGGTATATGACCCTTCATATAAGGGTGGGGGGAGGGGGATCCAATAATTCATCTCCTCTATGCATTCTGAAAATTTTGACATAGCACTATTCATCCTGGAGTAATTAGTCTTTCTAAGCCTATGACAATAACCACACTTAACTCAAGAATAGTATATGTCGCAAATATGTCCAAGACTTCTATAATAACTACACCCAGGTCGATCTTCCAAATCACCCTTCCCCTCGTTGATTCTTTATGGATTATGGTTGTTGAAGGAATTGCCTGAGAGTTTGCACACAATAAGCAATATTTGATCTGGTCATAGTAAGGTATAAAAGTTTTCCAATAAGCCTTTGATAACCATGTTGATCTATCAGAGGGTCACTGGGTGTTGTCTTACTGTTACACGTGTGATCATCGTATTCCTTAGCAGTGAGTTTGACATTTGTGTCACAAGGTGTGCCTGCTGGTTTAGCTGCTCCAAGTCCTAATTCAGATATCAATTCCAGTGTGTACTTCCTTTGGTGCATTAAGATACCCCTTTCCGATCTTGCAAATTCTATCCCCAAGAAATATTTTAACTCTCCAAGGTCTTTTATCTTGAATGCCTTTCTCTTTAGTATCTTCAATCAACTTTAATGTATCACCAGTAATCAACATATCATCTACATACACCAACACTATGGTCACGCCTTCAGTTGTCCTTTTTACGAATAGACTATGATCATATTGGCTTTGACTGAACCCCATCCTGACTAAAGCTTCTGAAAGTTTGGCATTCCATTGCCTAGGAGCCTGTTTCAGTCCATACAGGGATTTTAAGAGTCTGCATACTGGTTGTGTCTCCCCCTGACTCTTAAAGCCCTGTGGCAATTGCATATAAATTTCCTCATGAAGATCCCCTTGTAAGAATGCATTGTATACATCCATTTGATGTACAAACCAGTGTGTTTTTGTGCTGCAATAGTAAGAACTATCCTCACTGTCTTCATCATCACCACAGGTGAAAAAGTTTCCTGGATATCAATACCCTCTTGTTGACTATAGCCTTTGGCAACCAACCTTGCCTTGAACCTTCCTACTTCCCCTGTAGCTTTATACTTTATCTTGAATATCCACTTACACCCTTTAGGTTTCTTCCCTTGAGGTAAACTGGTGACCACCCAAGTCTGATTTTTTCAAGTGCTTCAATCTCATCCTGCATAGCTGCTACCCATCTTACATCCTTGATAGCCTCATTGTAGCATGTAGGTTCAGCATCCATGGAAGAGTTGGCTATGAATACTTGATACTTGTTTGATAGTTGATCATAGTTCAGGAATTTGTTCATAGCATATGGTTCATTCTGATGTATATTCAATGACAAAAAATCCTTCATCCAAAGAGGTGCTTTTCTATCTCTTGTTGTTCTTCTAGTAGCTATTTCAGATTGAGGAATAATTGTTGCTGCAGGTGCTTGTTGAATCTCTGGATGCACTTGAACCTGCTCAGGCTGAGGTGGAGTATCTCCATGATCAGTATGAGGTGAAATATCTTCATTAAGTGTGGAAATGTTACATATGCAGGTCTTTCTGGTGAAAGTCTCATCAAGGTGTCATTGAGTTGATTAGCAGTCAGAGGTTGATTTCCTGAGTTTGTGAGTTTGAATAGAAACACATCTTCCCTGAAATTAACATCTCTGTTAACAAAGAAAACACAGTTAGTTAGATCATATAGTAGATAACCTTTCTGTGTCTCAGAGTAGCCCATAAATAGCCCATAAATACAGACTCTCTTGGCTGCAATTTATCAGTTTGCTGTATAATTTTAGCATAACATAGACAGCCTAGAACTCTCATATGTTGTAAGGAAGGTTTCTTTCCATAAAACTTTTCATAAGGAGACATATTGTTTAGTACAGCCGTAGGTAATCTATTTATGATATAAACAGCAGCTTTAACACATAAACCCCAAAATTTGATAGGAATTTCTCCTTGAAACCTGAGAGCTCTTGTTATTTCTAGAATATGTTTATGCTTTCTCTCAACAATACCATTTTGTTGAGGACTATAAACACAACTGGTTTGATGAACAATGCCAAGATTCTTAAAGAGATTAGTGCATACTGAATTAACAAATTCAGTGCCATTGTCTGTCCTTATTACTTTTATTATCTTGTCAAATTGGGTTTTTATAAATTGTATATACTGGGAGATAATAACACATGCATCTGATTTAAGTTTTAGTAAGTAAATCCAAGTCATTCTTGAGTAATCATCTACAATAGTCAAGAAGTATTAATTGCCTTCAAAGGTAGGAATCTTATAAGGTCCCCATATATCCATATGAACTAATTCAAAGCATGCTAAGGTCTTAGTAGAACTAGAAGGAAAGGGAAGCCTGACTTGCTTAGCAGCAGGACAAACTTTACACTTGGAGAGTTGTTTACAGATGACCTTACTATCTATACTATCTATAGAGAGCAACTGTTTTAGTACATGGGAGGACACATGTCCTAGTCTTTTATGCCATATATCTATATCTAAAGTGACAGAATTAAGAGCCTTAGTAGACTGGCCACAGCTTTCAGTTTTCAACCCATCTTTAGCAAGTTTATTGTCAGTGGAATTGATAAAAAGATATAGACCAGCTTCTTCTTTACCAATCCCCTTCACCTTCCCATCGGAGAGATCCTGAAATACACAAAAATCAGGATAAAAAGCAACCAGACAATGTAATTCTTTTGTTAATTTAGATACTGACAATAAGCTAAAGTTGAACTATGGTAAATAGAAAACATTAGTCATAGTGTCCTGTACAAAGACCCTACTTGAGCCAATATGAGTGACTATAGTTGTGTCACCATTTGGTAAATGTACTGTCTTTGGATCAGTTAACTGTGTGATTGATTCTGATCAAGAAATTTTAAATCAGCAATCATATGGTTGGTTGCACCAGTGTCAACAATCCATTGCAGATTGTTCAATCTGTGTAAACCTGTTGACTCAACCATGTTACCTGTAGAATATGTTGTATGCTTAGTTTGTTCCTCCTTGTTTAGCAGCTGCAGAATTTGATTATATTTATCATTTGTAAAGACACAAGGAGTAGTCTGAGGCGCCTGCACCATCTGACCACCAAGCTGCATCTTTGATTCAACAAATTGGTTAAGATTTCCACTGCTCAATTCTTGCATATCACCAGAACTGTCCTGAGATGTGTACTCAACAGCAGCACTACACACAGCATTATGCCCATACTTCTTAGATTTGAAGTCGGGAGGATAGCCAACCACTTTCCAACAGTTTTCTTTGGTGTGACCCCTAATTTTGCACACTTCACATGGCAGATTATAATTTTTCTTAAATCTCTGACCCTGTTGCACTCCAGACTTGTTATACACTATAGATCCAACCCCTTTTGAAAACATTGCAGATTCATAACCTGTAGACACAGGATTAGAACCAAGAATTCCTGCATATCTTTGACCTTCATCACTTACGATCATTGCATATGCTTGGTTAATTGAGGGTGATGGATTCATCATTAGGATTTGACTCCTAGCCTGACTATAGGCCTCATTCAGTCCTATAAGAAACTGGAACAATTTTAACTTTTGTAAGTGAGCAACATAGTCTTTTGAAGTATCACAATTGCAGCCGGGGATGGGCACTAGAGCCTCAAATTCCTCCCATAGATCTTTCAATCTTGAGTAGTATATTGAAACAGATGCAGATGCAGTTCCTTGAGAAAGTGTTGCAATTTCTTTATGATTGCTGAAGGTTCTTGAACCATCAATCTTGTTAAACCTTTCACACAAATCATTCCATACCACCTGAGCACTTGTAGCATACATGATTCCACCTAATAAATTCTTAGCCACATAACTCAAGATCCAAGATATTACAATAGCATTTACCCCCTCCCAATGATTAGCCATATCAGCTGGAAACTTATCCTTAGAACTAGAGCCATTAACTAACCCCAATTTGTTTCTACCTAATAGAGATAATCTCATAGATCGAAACCAGATGGAAAAATTCTCAATTCCAGTAAGTTGAAAAGAAATGATCTGAAGACCACTTACATTAGTGAAGTGCAGAAACAAAGGGTAATTGTAGTCAATTTCCATGGCTCCTTGAGTTCCATTTACAGCTGATGGACCATTGGATGTATCAGTAGGTGTTGCTGCCATTTGTAGAGATTTCTTGCTCAAGCTTTAGCTACTGTTTTCTACGGAATAAACCCAACGACCTTTGCCATGATTGGGATTCTTGATTCTCAAAATTGCAAGGCTTTGATACCATGAACTTAATCTGAGTTCTTGAATCAAGAACTCAGTTGATAAACTCAGAAAGCAGAGAAACCAGAAAGCAGAAAGCAAGCAGAGCAAGAAGAGAAGATGAGGAAGAAGAAACTTGAGGAATTTTCTTATTATTAATTCTCTCTTATGTTGAAAGAGTTATCATCACATATGTATATATAGTGAGAAAAAGGATTGTTCTAGGCTCACCTATCCATAACTAACTAATTTCCAAATAACTGTTAAACCAGTTAGTAACTAACTTCTCAGAAAACAGTTAACACTTTTGTAAAGAAAAGATTGCTTTCTTCTGGTACTTCAACAAAAAGAATTCCTGATTCTGATTTGAAAATTTGCAGCATATGCATTGTGATCCTGTTTCAACCAAAAGCCCCTCCCGAATCCTTTTGTCCCACATAATTAAGATTCCTCCACTAGCCCCTTCGAACTCTACATGAAGTTCTATTATTCCAAATGCTATGAATTAAACTGCTGATGTTTCCTTGTAATTTCGTATCCAAAAGAATATAAACATCTGCCCCCACGGCTTAAGCAAATTCCTGACTAACCCTTTTTTTCCTTCATGGTTTAACCCCCTAACATTCCAAGACACTATTTTTACCCTCATTGTTCCAAATTATTAATTTCCTCCCTCTGTTCCTTGGCTCACCCGCTTTGAATTTCACATGAAAAATGAGATTTCTCAATCCTTTGGCACTGCTTGGTTGCTTGTATTGCTTGCTTTACCCCTGCTATTCTGTTTCTCCCTTGTATTTCTTTGGCTCATTCTCCTTATTAAGGAAAAAATTCTCTCTCATATCCCTTTGTGCACACCCCAAACATTGGGCTCAATTTGACTAAATTGATGTGGAATTTCACCGTTGCTTGAGACTTAAAAACCCTCCTCAGTTATGCTGGCATTAACTGCTAATGGACTAGGTGCATGTAAAAGTTCCATCCGATCCTCTGAAAAATCCATTGAGTCATCAATGACCACACTAAAAACCTCCATGTTGTGGCATTAACTGCTAATGGACTAGGTGCATGTAAAAGTTCCATCCGATCCTCTGAAAAATCCATTGAGTCATCAATGACCACACTAAAAAACTCCACGTTGTTGTATTTCTTGTTGAGTCCTGTATCTTTTTCCTCAGAATAATGTGCATGTTGCAGATTTTCTTCCAGCTGGTTTTGAGCTTCTCCACTCATGCGCATGTAATACTCAGTATCTTCATCTACGGAGGAGTGGTCAAGAATTTTTTTCTGAGGATCCCAGCAAAGGTCGATAGTCAATTAAAGGCTCAACAAAGTTCTTGGGCTTATTTAGGAGGCCCAACATACTTTGGGCTTTGTCTTTTTTCTTTTTTTTTTAAAAACTAGTCTTCCTTCTTTTTTTTATATAACACAATTACTTATTTGTCTCTCGATATCTCAAATATTCTAAACAACTCCATACATATTTATCTTTCATCTTTTTTTTCTTTTTCTTTTCTATTTTACTTCAATTTTATTTTATTTTCTCCCTTTTTTTTTTAGTTTTCTCAATCTTACTTTTTTCACCTTTCTCCTCTCAACTTCTATTTTCAAAAAAAAAAAAAAAAAATCTTTTTTTATTTTACTTTGATTTTTATTTTTTATTTTTTATTTTTTATTTTTTATTTTTAGTTTTTCTCAATCCTTACTTATTTTTTCGTTTTTCCTCTCAACTTCTACTTACTTTTTAAATTTTTTCAAATTTTTATTTTTTTTATTTTTAAATTTTTTTTAATCTTTATTTTTGTTTTGTCTGCTTTTTGGTTTTTTCTCAACCTTGATTTTTTTTTCCTTTTCTTTCCTCAGCTTCTATATTTTCTTTATTTTTTTTATTTTTCTTTTTTCTTTTTTAATATTTTCTTCGTTTTCTTCTTTATTCACAATTTATATTATTTTTTTTCTTTTTTCGATTTCTTTCAATCAAGTTACGCTTCATAAATAAGAGTTGACACTATTACATTGTAGAGACAAGACTCATGATTTTCAAACAAGAAGTTACATTTCATGAGCAAGAATTGACATTATCAAATCGTATTTTGATTTATGAGATGTTCTATAACTCTTACCTTAGAGGCAAGACTTAGCTCAAGAAATTTCAAACAACAAATTATGTCCCGCAGGCAAAAGTTGACACTACCAAGTTACGTTTTCATTTATGAGATGTTCTCAACTCTTGTTTTACACTCTGTTTGGATAATGATTTGTCATGATTTCATAATGTATGGTACAGTATAGTATAATATTGTACTGTATGGTATAGTACAATATAATGTTTGAATGGACTATATCGTTCACTATTGTTTAATAACAGTTTTTTTATTTGGTTTGATGGTATGGTACTGTATAGTAACGGATAAGTTTTCTAAAATGTCCCTAATTATTATAAATTTTAAATTTATCAATAATCGTTAATAAAATAATTTTCTTTCCACAAATTTATCATAAATCATGCCTTGTAAACATATTAAGTTGTTAAATTCATAAAAAAACATCTTTTAATAATTATTTTTACTAAACTTTGGTCTGCTGCCAGAAGGGCGTATCACGGGAGGACAGGAACCATAGTTATTTAAATTTCTAACATTTAAGATTTCATTATCATGATTTAATGTACTTTATAGTTGGGATTCTATCTATCAGTTGTAACTTAAGTGCTTTTATTTGATATTTGATCTCATATTTGATACCACATGTGTTACATTAAAGGAAATTAATCTTGCAATAAAATAGCAAGATAAGTAAAGTAATTGAAGTAACAGATAGTAGTAACAATGTGCAATTATAATCCACCTAACTACGAATAGAATCAAACTATATCATCCATTTTGAAAATCAATAAATACAATATTTCTTTTTATTCATTTAAGAGACAGCGCCTTGTACAAGAAGTTCAAATCAAGAGAACGTCCTAATATACACTCCAATGAACTAGCAATTCAGCAATAAGAATTCAAGTGAAACAAGACTCAAATTTCCTTCCAAGCACCAACTTTTAAAGAAAATAGGCATCTTAAAATAATAAGCAGTTAAAGTTTAAAAAGGCATACCTGAGAGAACGAGCGTAGAAGAAGAGAAGGTGGAAGAATGAAAAAGAACCAAAGGAGAAGTACGCAAAAACGCAGAGGAGAGATAAACAGAAAAGCTAAAAATAAAAATATATTAGGGTTAAAAGTGATATAGGGTGAAGGGTAAAGAGGGATTAAAGAATATTATATAAGGGCATAATTGAAAAAAAAAAAAACATGGGATACCACCAAATCGGTGGTTCTGAAAATTGAGAGATTTCATGGTTACCAAACCATGAAAACATACCATACCATACCATATCTTTTAAAAAACAATCAAAATAAACATTGTTTCCTTGGTAACCATACCATACCATGGAAAACCACCATCCAAACAGGGGCTTAGAGGCAAGAAATAACTCAAGGACATTCAAACAACATTATGCCCAAGAGCAAGAGTTGATACTACCACGTTATGTCGTTCATTTATGAGATGCTCTACAGCTCTTGCCTTAGAGGCAAGACTTAGATCAAGGACTTTCAAACAATAAATTATGCCCACGAGCAAGAGTTGACACTACCACGCTATATCTTCATTTATGAGATGTTTTATAACTCTTGCCTTGGAGGCAAGACTTAGTTCATGGACTTTCAAACAACAAATTATGCCCCACGGGCAAGAGTTGACACTGCCATATTATGTATTCATTTATAAGATATTCTACAACTCTTGTCTTAGGAGCACAACTTATCCCAAAAATTTCCAAACAAGTTACGTACATTGGGCAAGAGTCAACACGAACACATTGTGTTTTTTACTTATGAAATGCTCTGTAACTCTTGTCTTAGAGGTACGACTCAGCCCAAGGACCATCAAACAAAAAGTTATATCCCATAGACAAAAGTTGACACCATCACATTGTGTATTGATTTATGAGATACTTTATAACTTTTTCCTTAGAGGCAAGACTTAGACCAAGGGCTTTCAAGCAACAAGTTGTGCCCTATGGGCAAGAGTTGATATTACAATATTTTGTTTTGATTTATGAGATATTTTATAACTCTTGCCTTAGAGGCAAGACTTAACCCAAGGACTTTCAAGCAACAAGTTATACCCCATGGACAAGAGTTGACACTATCACATTATGTTTTGATTTATGAGATATTCTATAACTCTTGTCTTAGAGGCAAGACTAATCTCAAAGGACTTCCTAACGACAAATCATGTCCTTAAATTTGCTTTGATGTCAAAAAAAGAAAATCTTTTTGCTAATTTTCTAATTTTTTATTTATTAGCAAAATATAATAAAAGTTGAGAAAAAAGAAAAAGAGAACAAATAAAATAAATAAATAAAAAAAAAGAGGTTGAGAAAAAAAGAAAAAAAAAACAAGAAAAAAATAAAGGTTAAGAAAAAAGAGAAGAATAAATAACAAAAAAAAGGATTGAGAAAAACAAACATAAGAAGAAACAAATAGAAATAAAGTTTGAGAAAAATGAAAAAAGAAAAGTCTCTCTATCTCACACTTGAGGTAGTGGTATGGACTGCATACACTTACCCTCCCCAGATCCCACTTGGTGAGAATATTCTGGGTATATTGTTGTTGAGAAAAATGAAAAAAAAAAAAGTGATGAAAAATTTTAAAAATATAAAAATTGAGACTAATGAATTAAATAAAAGAGAGAAATGAAATAAATAATGCTTAAGAAAAAAGTTAAAAAAAAATAAAAGTTGAGATAAATAAATTAAAACAAGAAAAGTTAAGGTGAAAAAAAAAATTTAAGTAGAAGTTGAGACACAAATGAGAATGAAATGTTTAAAAATATTTGAGGTGTAAAGGGACAAAAATGAAATTATACTATACATAAAAAGAAAGAAAGGCTAGTTTTTAAAGATTTTTCTAATGGAGGTCAAAAATCCAAAGTCACTAATTATTATGGTGATTCATGTAATTTTCGGCGTTAATTTGGATAGCAGACCCACTTAAATTTAAATTTCCCTCCAGCAAATCCAAGTGGGGTCCTTCTTGTCTTTCCACGTGGGGACTTACAGAGATCTTTTCCTCAATCTTGTAAATATCGGTCTTAGCACTAAACTCCCTTATTCTTTGCTTTCCCCTTTCATGTCTACTAGGTCTGCACTCAGCAGAGTCATAGTTGCCTTTTGTACTCTTAGATAGATCTGTCACCTCGATTGGATGATCCCACCTCCACCGCTGGTCTGAAGGTAGGGCGAACCTAGGGGGTGCAGGGGGTTCGCCAAACCCCCTCGACAAAAAATTACATTGTATATATAGGGTGGCTTTTCTATATTTTTATACATACATTAACTTTAAACCGCTTGAACTAAAGACGAGAGACAACCAGTGGTACTAGGTCTCCTACTTGGGCCGTGCTGCTTCTCCCCACTTTACAAGTTCGATTTTCATTGGGCGCGCGTAGGCTGCCTGTTATTTTTTTAATAATTATCTATTGGTGTTGTACCCTGTACAACTACTACTTTAAAAAAAAAATGCTAGAATACCTTAAAATCCAAAATCAATTCTGAACAACTTAAAACCCTTTTTTCTTTTTCCAAAATTTAAAAACTCAAAACCTGAATGAAAAACAAGCCCTGAAATAGGAATTTAAGAATTCTCAAAGTCAAATCCCAAAATCACTCTAGTAGCTAATTTTTTGCTCTACGTAGGCACCCTATTTTTACTTGACACACCGTAAAGGACTAACTTTTTTCTTTGATTAATTATTACTCTGTTTAATTTTAGGTATTTGTATCTATAGACTATATACTATTGCATTCCTTGAAATTATATTCGTTGGCTTATTCACACATTTATATTTTTATTTTTCAAACCCTAAGGAAAAATCTTGGATCCGCCACTGTCTGAAAGTAGTTGGAGATTCGCACCAGATTGGCAACGAGTAAATCAGCTTGCCATATGTAATCTCGAGCTTCGTCAGAATGCTCTCCCTTGGTCCTTGAACTCTGATTCTCGCCCATCTGAGATGGTTCTTGAGTTTCGTAGGTTCTTGAGTTTCGTCTCTTCCTCATTCTCCAGCCACCCACCACAGTCTTGCACGCATCTATCATCAAACTATAAAAGCAAAATACAACCATTTGGTAGGAAAATGCAAATTACAGAGGAATCCTTAAGAAGTTTCAGAAAAAGGGGTAACAAAAGATATGTAGTCACAAAGGGCTAAAACAAATATCTAAAATTTCACAGCAGTATTCGGACCTCTAAATATATTTTGCATTTTACTTCTTTAGCTTTCTTCTTTTTCCCCCTCACCATCAACAAAAAACTGAATTTTTACACAATTCTGTAGTTTGAGAATTTTCAGAAAAGAAGATACATTATTGCCAAGAAATGAAGAAAATCAGTCTCCAAAGTATGGTGTAAAGGGTAAAAAACTGAATTTTTACACAATTCTGTAGTTTGAGAATTATCAGAAAAGGAGATGCATTATTGCCAAGAAATGAAGAAAATCAGTCTCCACAGTATGGTGTAAAAGGCTTTCTGTATATTCAAGAATTCGCTCGCAAGTAAGTATCTTTCTAGTTTGCTTTTCCTTTTCAACACTTTCCGGCAATAGTAAAGTTAATTTCCAACTGTCTAACAGATACAAGCCGTGCGATACACAAACTTAAGACTAGTGAAGTGTGAAAAGTAGTCTTGTATCAAACATGCAAATCTACCAACATACTGAAACCATATGTTCAACCTTGGATTTGCCTTAGAAAGACAAATTAAGTAGTACTATAATGAAATGAGTCCAAAACAATCGGAATGAATACAAATGATTCATATAGCCTACCCAACAAGTTTGGGATTGAGGGGTAGTTGATTGATTGATCGACATGTTCAAACCTGAGAATGGAGTTGTCTGTCGCATTTAGTTGTTAAGATCCAATCATATCAAAAGTACTCTCCTTGCCGATCTTCATTCCCATTATTTAGAATCCCACACCCACAAAAAGAAATATTACAAAGAGAATATGTTGAAGAAGTAGCTAAGGGTGTGACCTAGCGAGCGAAGAAGTTGGAATGAAAACTACAGAAGACGTCTTAACAGAGAATGAAAAATGTTTCGTGACTTTTTTCATAGAACTGTCTGTTGTCAAAGCTATATATACCTTGTAGGAGAATCTGACACCTAGTGGTAGACTTTAGGTGTACGCATCACACCTAATTTTGCGTCATTGGGCATGATATACTAATAAGAGCAAAGTTGACACAAGAAAATGGATGGTCATGAGCGACTTAGAAACGAAAAAATGCTGCCTTTTGTACCCCAACGAAAAAAACTTCATCACAGCATAAGCAAAATAGCTTCAGAGTGGTAAAACACCAACAAAAGAATGATTATTGATACGCCATCAGATGTTACAGAGGAGCAGCTACAAATGTAAATTACTTATTTGGATGCTGCCACAGTATGATGACTATCAAGTTGGTCATTCGGGGGTTTACCCTGAACGTGTGTAGTGCCTATGCGCCGCATGTGGGATCGGAGGGGGAGGAGAAGATGCGGTTCTGGGAGGCCTTGGAGGACGTGGTGAGAGGCGTGCCCAGTTCGGAGAAGATTGTGGTAGCAGGGGATTTCAACGGGCACATCGGGGCGCTACCGGGAGGCTTTGGGGATGTGCATGGAGGCTTTGGTTTTGGGGAGAGAAATGAAGAGGGGGCGACCCTATTGGAGTTTGCGAGGGCGTTTGGGCTGGTGGTGGTGAACTCGGGCTTCCCGAAGAAGGACGACCACCTGATCACTTTTCGGAGCGCGGTAGCCAGGACCCAGATTGACTTCTTGTTGCTTAGGAAAGGGGATAGGGCGCTGTGTAAAGATTGTAAAGTCATCCCGAGTGAGAACCTTTCGACCCAACATAGGCTCTTGGTTATGGATTTGGGTATGAAGAAGAATAAAAAGAGGAGGAGTAAGGAGTGTAGACCGAGAATTAAGTGGGGCGGTTTGACGCCAGTGAATGCGTGGGAGATAGGGGAGAGGTTGGCGGGAATGGGGGTGTGGGAGTGTAGGGGGGACGTGGATAATATGTGGGACAGGGCGGCAGCGTGCATCAGGGAAAAGGCAAGGGAGGTGTTGGGTGTTTCTAGGGGCCGGGCCGGACATCATCGGGGGGATTGGTGGTGGAATGAAGAGGTGGGGAAGAAAGTGGAGACCAAGAAAGAGTCGTATGCTAAGTTGGTGGAAAGTAAGGACGAAGAGGAGAAGCGGGTAAACAGGAAAGAGTACAAGCTAGCAAGGAAGGAGGCGAAGTCAGCGGTCACGGCAGCTAAGACGGCTGCTTTTGAGAGCTTGTATGCAGGGTTACAGGGGAAAGGAGGGGAGAAAAAGTTGTTCCGACTCGCTAAGGCTAGGGAGAGGAAGGGTCGTGACCTCGATCAGGTGCGGTGCATTAAGGGGGAGGACGGTAGAGTGTTGGTGGAGGACGGCCACATAAAGAAGAGATGGCAGTCGTACTTTCATAGGCTCTTGAATGACGAGGGGGACAGAGCTATTGTGTTAGGGGAACTGGAGCACTCAGGGGAGTGTCGGGATTTTAGCTATTGTAGACGTTTTAAGGTAGACGAGGTTAGACAGGCAGTCCGCAGGATGCGAAGGGGTAGGGCGACGGGGCCGGATGAGATACCGGTGGAGTTTTGGAAGTTCGTTGGAGAGGCTGGTGTAAGGTGGTTGACTGCATTGTTCAATGAAATTTTCAGGACAGCAAAGATGCCCGAGGCGTGGAGGTGGAGTACCATGATCCCCCTCTATAAGAATAAGGGGGACATTCAGTGTTGCAATAACTATAGGGGGATTAAGTTACTGAGTCACTCTATGAAGATCTGGGAGAGAGTGGTCGAGGTGAGGCTGAGACGGATAGTGTCTATCTCGGAAAATCAGTTCGGATTTATGCCCGGCCGCTCGACGACGGAGGCAATTCACCTGGTACGGCGGTTGGTGGAGCAATATAGGGAAAGGAAGAAGGATTTGCACATGGTGTTCATCGACCTAGAAAAGGCGTACGACAAAGTCCCCAGGGAGGTGCTTTGGAGATGCTTGGAGGTGAGTGGAGTACCGCAGGCATATAGCAGAGTAATTAAGGATATGTATGAGGGAGCGAAAACCCAGGTGAGGACGGCGGGAGGAGACTCAGAGCATTTCACTGTCCTGACAGGATTGCATCAGGGATCTACTCTTAGTCCCTTTTTGTTTGCGCTAGTAATGGATGTGTTAACGCGGCGTATCCAAGGGGAGGTGCCGTGGTGTATGCTTTTTGCAGACGATGTAGTCCTGATAGATGAGACGCGAGGGGGTGTGAACGACAAATTAGAGCTGTGGAGGCAAACTCTGGAGTCTAAAGGGTTCAGGGTGAGCAGAACCAAGACAGAGTATGTGGAATGTAAGTTTAATGACGTAAGGCGAGAGAATGAGGTAGTGGTGAGGCTAGAAGCGCAGGAGGTAAAGAAAAGGGATAAGTTCAAGTACCTCGGGTCCGTGATCCAGAGTAACGGTGAGATTGACGAGGATGTCTCGCACCGTATCGGGGCGGGATGGATGAAGTGGAAACTTGCATCGGGGGTGCTGTGTGATAAGAAGGTGCCGCCCAAGCTTAAAGGTAAATTCTATAGGGTGGTAGTCCGTCCGGCCTTGCTGTATGGAGCGGAGTGTTGGCCAGTTAAGAACTCCCACACCCAAAGAATGAAGGTGGCAGAAATGCGGATGTTGCGCTGGATGTGTGGACTGACCCGAAGGGATAGAGCTCGGAATGAGACTATCCGGGAGAAGGTTGGGGTGACTTCAGTGGAGTGTAAGATGCGGGAAGCACGATTGAGATGGTTCGGACACGTGAAGAGGAGGGGCATGGATGCCCCGGTCCGTAGGTGTGAGAGGCTAGCGTTGGATGGTTTTAGACGGGGTAGGGGTAGACCGAAGAAGTACTGGGGTGAGGTGATTAGGCGGGACATGGAACAGTTACAGCTTACCGAGGACATGACCCTAGATAGGAAGGTCTGGAAGACGCGAATTACGGCAGAGGATTAGGGCCTGTTCGGGTCGCTAATGTAGGGAGGTAATTGGTGGGGGTGTATTCCTGGTATGATTCCGTATTCAATGTTCTGTTCCGTGTTCCGTGTTCTATGTTTGTTACGAATCTGTGTGCTTTCCTCTGCTTTATATTCCTGCATTCCTGCTTTACTCTGTTTTATATTCCTTATGGCTGCAGTATCTATGTTATGTCATCTGCTTCTGTGCTGTACTATGTGTTTGTTTGATATCTCGTAACTTGAGCCGGGGGTCTTTCGGAAACAGCCTTTCTACTTCATCAGAGGTAGAGGTATGGACTGCGTACATCTTACCCCCCCCGACCCCACAAAGTGGGAATACACTGGGTTTGTTGTTGTTGTTGTTGGATGCTGCCACAGTAGCCTCCATTAAAACACACAATGAGACGCATATCATTACTCATTAGTAGTCCAAAGATAAATAAATTTTAGTTCACATTTGTTGCATAAATCCCTCAAATTTAACATAAAGTTTTACATATTTGGATACTATCTGAAAAGATAAAACTTTTGAGTCCAAAGATAAATAAACTTTAGTTCACATTTGTTGCATAAATCCCTCAATTTTAACATAAAGTTTACATATTTGGATACTACCTGAAAAGATAAAACTTAAAGTATCTTTAACTAAATATATTTAGAAGTACTTGGATAATATAAATTATTAAATAGAAGATTGACGTCCCACGAGTCCTACTCTACTCCCTCTATTCCATGACACTTGTGGCATTCCCTTTTTCTAGTCAAACCAGATAAAAACATTGACAAATTTTTCAAAATGATTTTTTTCACAATATTGAATTTAAAATAAGCAAGCAGAGCAGTCAAACCAGAGAATATAACTATGAAAGAAAGAGAAGAAGAACGTACAGGTGCATAAGGAAGTAGAAAGAGCCACAACACATATACTCCCTCCGCCGTCCACAACATACCCTGTATTAATTTCCTCAATTTATCATCCCTTTCAATAATTGAATCCACTCCTCCTCCACCACGACCGCCACCAGCTCTAGTAATAAAACCCGGTCTCCATCGACCTACATCGCAAAGATAATGTCTTTCTAATTGCAGACTCTTCTTCTTCTGCACTTTACGTTTCAATCCAAACCATTTCGCATTTTGGCTAGACGCTGAATTATTCTGTCTGCCATGGATAATACATTGATTTCTGTAGTTGAAAGGCTTTGTGCATAACAGAGTTGCCGCTGGCATTTCTGAAGTTCGACGGAAAATGGCTTGTTTTGGGCCGGAGGGATAGTGAAAGTGATTTCTGGTTAATCCAGTGAGAGGGTGCAAAGGTGGTCCCCTAGGCTACGTGGTGCATATAACTGCACACGTATCCTTTTCCTTTTTAAGTTTCACAGACGGTTCGGACAAGCTTATTCGTCCTCAATTTCCAAATATTTGATGTTTTAATCAGAAAAGGGCCTAAAATATTCTATAACTATAATTATGTGAAATGATGTAAAAACTTCATTTATTTATTAGGTCTAAAATATACTTTACATAAGTCTAAAATGTCTTTCAGTTATATAAAATGGTGTAAAAATATCTATGTCTACCTATTGAATCTAAAATATCATTATTACCTACCTATTAGGTCTAAAATATCCTTCTCACCTATATAAATAATAGTACCTTTTCAATATTATAAAAATATTTTCTTTTACATATATAGCCATTTAAAAAAATCAAAAAAGATAATTATAATTTCTAATTTAATGTTATAACTAATTATCAATTCACCTTAATTTAAGAGATATATTTTTCAATATTCAAATTAAAAGTGGAAAAGATAATTTCTTCTTTCAAAACTCTCTCTTATATTCAAAATTTAAATATTTTTAAATAAACTAAGTATTCCACTATTTGTTTGTGTGTGTTTCGCTTTGTTTCATGTTAATCATCTAGTATTATTTCATTATCGTGTATTTTTAGTTCTAATATAATGGATTAACCATAATTTTTTATAGATAAATATTTATGAAATAAAAATCATTAAGTTGGAAGTACAGATATACCATGTATTTTTGTTGCGTAAATATAATTTATGTCAAAGTCAAATAATTATTATATTTTTTATATAATTTATAAGATAAATATTGATGGTATATCTCATTATTTCAAAAGTACTTTTCTTGTTAAAAAAAATTATTAAATATAAATATATATTTTCAGGATTACATGGTGTAAACTTTTATATCTAAATATACAAAATATATTTATGGTATCAATATAATTTATATGGTATAAATATAATTTGTATGGTATAAATATATCATGGACTTTTATGATATAAATATAATTCATATAATAATATATAAATATACCAAAAATTTTTATGATATAAATATACCATATATTTTTATACAAGCAACGTGAAAGCAGGCAATAAAAATGAAAAAACATAAAATGTTGATATAGTATATAAAAAATGAATGAACAAAGGCTTCCATAAAAGTAGGCAATAGATAAGAAATATGAAAATTAAATATATAATTATTTTTTTATATATTAGAATCTGTTATAAAAGTAAATATTTTATATCCCGACAACCAACTAATACGACTATGTATATGTAATAATTTTTTTAAAATGGCTATTTATGTTTTTTTTTTTTAGTTATTTATCAGATCAATTTAGAATGATGAAATTTTGATATTGTGCAATATTTATTTGGTTGATATTAATAAAAATGATTGGGATTTTATATAGTTTAATAAAGATAAGTTGTGGTATTATATAATTTATTTTTAACATAAAAAGGCAAAATAGCTCCAATAAATAGACGTAAAGGGCATTTTAGGCCCAATAGGTAGAAATGAAGGGTAGTTTAGCCCCAATAGGTAGACGGAGGGCATTTTTGCACCATTTTATATAGTTGAAGGACATTTTAGACCTAATAGGTAGACGTGAAGGGCATTTTAGGCCCAATAGGTAGATGGAGAGCATTTTTGCACCATTACACATAGTTGAAGGGCATTTTAGGCCCTTTTTCGTATTTTTATTGACTTAGATACTTTTTTAAAAAATTACTTTATCAAAATAATCTTATTAATTATATTTTAAAAATATTAATTTGAATATATACACTTTTTTTAGTCATTTAGTGATAAGGATAGTATTGAAAGAATATAATAATATTCTATTGATTTCATAAAATGAACAAGTAAATTGAAACAAATATTTTTAGAAGAGGACCAACTATTCTGAAATGGAGGGATTTAAAAACTTACTATATGAGGAATAATTTATTTTGTTTATTAACTTTATACAATAATAATAATACATTTGTTGTATTTTGGTTTTGATGATTTCCAAACAAGAGTTTAGAAGGCGTGATACATGTCGTGCTTACTTAAGAGTGAAATTGTATACAGTTATAGATTGCACTAACTGTTATGGCTGTTAGTACGGCAACAGTACTGTGACTAGTCTGCTGACACTTGGTCCAATAGGATGTTGTTAAGGTTTTTCTCTCCAGTATAGAAGCAAGATGTGACAAAAGCAAAACCTAATTCATTTGAGAAACTTGAAAAGGATTATCTCTCAAGGAAAAGGCAATTCTAAGCTTATTTCAACAAAAGAGACCTGATCGAGTTGCTATTTTACTTTTTTGCTTTATTGAGTATTGACTCAATTTTCTTGAAATTGTAAATCTACTTCTATACTATAAAGGATTGTAGATTTTGGTTTTGTCTATGTCTTAAGATGAGTCGTAAGAACTAGAGTTAGTTGTCATATCAGCCTAAGTATAGTCTATTTCTCTTTGACAAACTTTAACTTATTCTGGGTAGAGTTACCTAGGAGCATCAACTAGAGCTAGTTGATGGTTGGGTATGGTAGAGTTACAACATTGATCTTGTAATAAAGTTGTTATGAGGTGGTAGGATTAAGAGCATAATCCTTGTAGTTATTGGATTCCTCATCATCCATTTGGCTTGAAGTTAGTGGAATTTACTGAAAATCTTGTGAGATAGATCGTGATTTTTCCTCCCTTGAGCAAGAAAGTTTGAACATAAATATTGGGTGTTATTTGCTTTCAACACTTTACGTTTATTCTACTTATCTTTCTGTTTTGGAACCTAACGGACCTGGTCTCTTTATTGGTGGTAGAATCGTATTAGCCATTAATTAATATTATAGTAGTACACTTTAAACGGTTAATACCTAGAATGGATCCTAAGTGATGGCTACTCTACCCAATCTAGAGAAGGTCGGTCGACCACCAAACCTCCTCGCTTCAAAGGTCAATAATATGGTCGATGGAAGACTTAAATGCATGATTTTATTATGACTAAAGATAGTGAGTTGTAGGACATTATTTGTGATGGACCATACATTCCCATGAACGAGGTTAAGGAAGGAAATGTCATGAAAATGGTCCTAGAACATGAAAGGAGTATGATGAAGATGGTAGAAAAAGCTTGAGAAAGGCTACAAAACAAAAAACATAATGGTTTGTGGAATAAATCCTGATGAGTATAATAGAATTTCGGCATGTGAATCAGTAATGGGGATTTAGGATTGCCTGAAGACTACTCATAAAGGAACAAGTAAAGTCAAAGAATCTAAAGTAGACATGCTTACTACTCATTATGAAACTTTCACTATGAAAGAAAGTGAGAGGAATTAAGAAATGCATACCAGGTTCACTGCCATAACAAAGAAGTTGCACTGTCTTGAAGAAGTTATTCCACTTCATAAATAAGTAAGAAAAATACTTGGTGTTTTACCTAGTCATAGGAAAGTAAGGTCAATGTTATCTTAGAGGCTCGAGATCCAAAAATTTTACAATGGATGAACTAATTGGAAATCTAAAGATCTATGAGCTTAAAACTAACAAGACCAAGATAAAAAAGTGCCTAAAAAGGAGAAATCTCTGGCTCTGAAAGCCACAAAATCAGACTCTAGTGAAGATGATGAGGATATTGCCTGCTTAGCTCGAAGATTTATTAAAGTTGTGAAGAGGAATGGTGGATTTCAAAAAAAAAACACTAGTAAGCTATAAGGAGGAAATAATTGTTATCACTGTCACACCCCTTTTTTACCCAAGGCGTCGAGTCGAAGAGTTTTTCCAATTAAAGTGACGGTATTGAATAGGAATTAGTTTATTAACAGAGTCGCCACTTGAAATTGAGTTATGGTGTTCCAAGTCACCTTATGAGTCCCTAATCAAAAGGAAACGACTCTTATTATGGTCCGCAAAAACAGAAGACTGGGTAAGAAATTCTATTGACCGAGGAGAAGGTGTGAGGTACCCTTCGAGTCCATGGTTCTAGCACGGTCGCTTTATTGACTTCTACTTAAACTATTTTGATAAATTATGTTAAGGCCTAAATTCGCTCATTTTTATCATACCAAAATTATTTTAAACTCTCGTATTTAGTCGATGAAAAATTAATTTAGAAAGGTATTAAATAAACCGGTAAAAGTTAATTTTATAAAAATATTTGTTGAGGTACATTATCACATCCTTAAAATTTTTAAAATATCTCAGAAAGATGCGTATGCCGCATTCTTAAATGAGACGAATATTTTAAAATGTGTCTAAAATTTGCCTAACATTAAAACATAAATTTATCTTTTATAAACTCGTAACAATTTTATTTATTCAAAACCTTATTTATTTTAACGGTAAACTAAAAATAATATTTATTTAAAGTGATAAATTATCGTAACTAGCAAATTATTAAGCTTTATTAATTATAATAATAATAATAATAATAATAATAATGTAATAATAAAATAAATAAAAATAACTAGAATTATCAAAATTATGCTGAAATTAATATTATAATTTCTAGATCTAATCATAATTTATAGATAACTTGAATATAAATATTATGAAATCATATTTAACCATAAAATTAGTAAATAAATAATAATAACCATAATATCAAACAACAGTAACTAGGAACATTACTTCAACACCAGAAAACCATAAACTCAAATCGAATCTAGCCCATTTTTCGGTGGACAGTAACAGAAAAGAAGAAAGATGACGGCACCGGTGAGGGCTCGCCAGCGACGGGAAAGGGAAAGAAGGGATGGCGATGACGGCACTAGGCTTCATCGTTGTGACATTGATTTCGGCCAGTAATGTCCGATTTGACGTTGGGAAAGAGGGAGGGGACAGCGACGCAACGGATTCCGATAATTTTTCGATAGGTATTCGCCAGAAAATGGATGGGGTCTTTTTTAGCGATTTAATAGTAAAAAGAAAAATTTTGTCAGAAACATGTGTATTTCACTGATTTCGATCACCCTCTCAACTATCTTCTACATTATTCTTCTTTTGATTTCTCCGATTCTTTCTTATCCTATTTTTTATTTTCTGGTTTTACACTGCGCGTATTTTTATTTATTGTAATGTGTTACTGTGTGCCTATGAATATTATCATCTATATAAGCAATATTCTATACTGTTTTTGTCATGTACAGATGAAAAGCGAGATATGGTATTAAATTTTTACTATTTACAATATGCATAAAATACAAACATGACAACAAATTCATATAATGTTAATTCATAAATCACCAAAAAACAATCATATTATGATTCAATTTGTAACTAAAGTTATAAAATAAAATACAGGATTACGAAAGAAACCTGTCATAAAATGAAATAGAAACTTGAATATCGTTCCGAAAACTTGATCGTTATTCAAATTCAACTTCACCCTATTTTGTTTGGTGTTTTCTTTTTCTCTGGTTTTTTCTTTGTCTGGTGTTCACTCTGTTTTTTTTTATCAGTGTCTGGTTCTCTGATGTGATCAGGTACGTAGAATTCCCTTTTTTTTAACTGAGTAGGGAGTCCTTTTATAAAAGGAATTTTGGGAGGGAACGGTTAAAATTCAGATAAGGGGAAGGAGGGAAAATTTAAAATTTAAAATTCAAAATCTATATATTATATATTATTTAATTAATAATAATAAATAAAGATAAATAATAAATATAAGTAAATGAATAAATAGATAAGATAATAGAAAAATAAACAAATGAAATAATAAAACATTCTATATTTAATAAAACATTCTATATTTAATAAAACATAATAACGATTTATAAATAGACAAATATAAATATAATAAAATAATATTTAAACTACTAATTTATTTATTAAAATTTATAAATGAAAACACATATTTTTAATTTTTATATTATTTTTTAAAATTAGAATAAAAATAAAAATAATATATGATTAAATATAAATATAAATATTAAATATTGATAGACAAGTTAAAATTTAGGGAGGATAAAAAATCACGTGTCTACAATCACAAATGTAGTAAAATTGGTCACTTTATCAAAGATTATCCAATGCACAAGATGGAATATAAAAATTAGGTGAAAGAAGGAGGAGACAAAGGCAAGAGGAAGGATCGGGTTGCAGACATGTCTAAGACAAGAGTTACGGCTAATTATATAGTCAACCAAGCCTTGACTTCTTGGTGGGACTCATCCAGTGAATCTGATAAGTCAGAACACCCTAAAGATGCATTTACGCTAGCTGCAGAGAAGGATGATACCATTTACAACTCTATTTTTTATCTCTGGCAAAGTCAGACAATGGTGATGATGAAGATGATGCAGATGATGAGGTAACTCTTCTTGACATTAAAAAAAACCTCAGTGACTATTCTTTGAAGAAACTAAAAAGCCTAGAAAAGGTTTTGATTGATTCCTTCTATGGGCTTACAACTGAGAAAGATTTTCTCAAAGAGAGTGTAGAAAATATTGAAAATAAGAAAATTGCTTTAACCACTCAAATTTCTAAGTTGAGAGAATAATCTCAAAAATTGACCTATGAAAATGATGAAATGAATGAGAAGCTAGGAAAATTGTCAGAGTTTGTTTCAAAGGAAAAATTTTGGCTAGCAATCTTCAAATTGAGATTGAAGAAAAATTGAAAAAATCCCAGGAGCTTCTTACAATTTCTCTTGAGAAACATGTTGAGCTAGAGAGGGACCTGGTCTATATAAGGAAAGATCTAAAAAAATCTCTGAAATTGACTGCCTCATCTTATATTCTAGCTAATCTGACCAGTCAAAGGTTTAACAACGGCAAAGGTCTTGGTTGTCAACATGTTAATCCCCCTTTAATCCCCACAACAAATATATACTTGTATCTAACAACTAATTGTGTACTCGCTGTGGAAGAAATGGTTAACTAAAAAGGAATTGTCAAGCCAAGTTAAGGGCTAAAATAAGTTTAATAAATTATGTCTAGTAGGAGCAGTCACTTAAGAAGGGACCCGATTCTTTTTCAAAATCCTAGAGAGCTCGGCTACCGATTTGGACAAGAAGTCTTGATTACTCCCCTGTTCTCTTTTTGGAAACTCAAACTTAAATAGATTCCCAAAGCTAATAAATAATCTTTGTGTGCATGTGGGAGTAAGATGGAGTAGTCATGGTTGGTTCATGGACAGTGGATGTTTCAAGCATATGACTGGGAGAAATGACTTCTTTCTCTCACTCATGGCACTTCAAGGTAGAGATGTCTCATTTAAAGATAGAAAGAAAGGATGTATCATAGGCGTTGTAAAATTTGAATATCACTAAATCAAGTCATTGAAGATGTGTAAATGTAAGTGGCTTATAGTATAGCCTACTCAGTGTCTCTTAAATTTGTGATTAGGGCAATGAATTCAAATTCTTGTGTGATTGGTGCACTGTTACCAGTCACCAATCTAGTGAAGTCATTCTTAGTGCCAAAAGGTGCAAGAATATGTATGTTGCTAATTTAGATTCAGTCCCAAGAAGTGTTCTTACTTGTCTAAGTGCTTAAAGTGAAACTGTTGCCTTGTGGCACAAAAGACTTAGCCATGTCAGTTCCTCACTTCTTAACAAGTTAGTCTCAAAGGATGTGGCCCATGGTATTCCTAAGTTACAATTGACAGACACTAAGGTATGTAATAACGATGTTAAGGAAAAATAAACCAGGTTCTTATTCAAGAAGAAGAAGCAAGTTAGTACCACCAGGCCTCCTAAATTGCTTCACATGGACTTATATAGATTTGTAAAGGTTTAAAGTAGAGGAGGAAATAAATATGTCTTGGTCATTGTGGTTGATTTTTCTGGGTACATTTGGACCACGTTTCTGAGATCCAAGGATAAAACTTTAAAGTATTGGTGATTTTTGCCAAGCAAATCCAAGTGAAATCAGATAACAAAATTGTAGTGATCAGGTCTGACCATGGGACAGAGTTTGAAAATATAAAAGTTGAGGAAATTTGTGCAGAAAATAGATTAAGTCACAATTTTCAACTGCTAGAACACCACAAAAATGGGGTTGTTAAAATAAAGAATAGGACTTTGATTGATATTGAAAAAACCATTCTTATTGATGGTGGTCTCTCTAAGAAATTCTGGGTTGAAGTGGTAAATACTTCTTGTTATGTTACACATAGGTGCCTCATCAAGTCTACTCTTAACACGACACCCTATGAATTATTGCTCAAAAGAAAGCTCAAACTTATCCATTTCAGACCTTTTGGTTTTAATTTTTTTTCTTAAATAATGGCAAGGATGATCTCGGTAAATTTGATCCCAAGAGTAATGAAGGGATATTTATAGGCTACTCATCAACCAGCAAGACCTATAGAGTCTATAATAAAAAAAACTCTTTTATATTGAGAAAATGTTCATGTTATTCTTGATGAGTCAGGAAGACATGGAGAAACTTAGAAATACAAATGACACAGACATGAAAGAATTTCTTTCCATTCAAAGGGATGACCATACTAAAGAAACCATAGAAGAACAAGCTACTCATGATATAAAAAATGACTCAAATGGCGAAGGAAAAAAACCAGGTGCTCAGTATACTTCTGAACCTGATGTTCCACAACCTGTATCTCAGGATCAAGCAATTGAGGGAACTGGTAGTAGCCAAACTCAGTCAACCATAAGAAATTCCAACTGAAAGCACAAGTCATTCCATTCTCTTGAGAATCTCACCTCACTCTTGGATTTTGGACTGAAAACTAGGCACAATTTAGAAACTTATGGCCTTTTCAGCATTCAAATCCATTATTAAGCATAAAAATATGAAGGAAGTACTTAAGAATGTTGATTGGGTATATGCAATGCAAGAAGAACTTTATCAGTTTAAAAGAAGTAAAGTGTGGCACCAGGTCCCCAGACCTGTAGGTAGGACCATTATAGGGACAAAATGGATGTACAGGAACAAACATGATGAACGTGGTACTATCACAAGGAACAAAGTCATACTTGTAGTGCAAGGATACAATTAAGAAAAATAAATTAATTATGATGAAACCTTTGCACCTGTTTCAAGGATGGGGGCTATAAAAATTCTTATTTCCTTTGTTACTTATATAGGATTCAAGTTGTTTCAAATGGATGTAAAGGGTATCTTTCTGAATGGATACTTGAAAGAAGAGGTTTATATTAAACAACCACCTGATTTATAAGACATTGATCAATCAAATCATGTGCTGAAAGTAGACAAGGCTCTTTATAGATTAAAGTAGGCCCCAAAGCATGGTGTGAAAAGTTGTCAAGGTTTCTTCTTAAAAATGGATTCAAAGAGAAAAAATTGACAATACTCTATTTCTTAAATCTAAAGGGAAAAGTCTATTAATGGCTCAAGTATATGTGGATGACATCATCTTTGGTGCAACTTCAGATTCACTATGTAAGAATTTGCTAAACTCATGGAAGTGAGTTTGAAATGAGTATGATGGTTGAACTGAGTTTCTTCTTTGGGCTGTAAATCAAGCAAACTCCCAACAGCACAATGATTTGTCAAGAGAAATGTATTAAGGATCCTCTGAAAAAATTTCACATGTGTTATAAAATATAAAGAAGAGAAAAAAAAATGAAGAGAAAAGAGACAGATTCTTATTTCTCTTGAGAAATTTCTTAAGGGGTTCATTACAATAAGGGAAAATCCATTTATTTATAGGAAAAAACTAAATTTGTCTCAAAAGTTGGGATTTCTAACTTTTTCATAAATAAAAATTCATTATATATGGTAATACATTTGTAACACTCCCCCATGAATGTCTAATTTATAGATAATGCGTCTCATTAAAACCTTAGTAGAAAAACCTAGTGGAAAAAAATCTAGTGAAGAAAAAAGAATACACATCTCTAATACTATATATTTTGGCTACCTTATTAAAACCTTACAAGGAAAACCAGTGGGACAAATCTTGAAAGGAAAAAAGAATACAACATGTATTTGCTCCCCCTGATGAGAACATCAATTCCGAATCTTGAATTTTTACATGTCAATCTTATGCATCATCTTCTCAAAAGTTGTAATTGATAGATATTTTGTGAATAAATTATTCATATGATCACTCAAATGAATTTGTTGCACGTTGATGTCATTATTCTTTTGGAGCTCGAGTATGTAGAAAAGCTTTCACGAAATATGCATCGTTCTATCTCTTTTTATAAATCATTCCTTGAGTTGTGCATATTGCATTATATTCATGCAAAATCATAGGTATTTTTTCAAATTACAAACCATATTTTTCTCAAATTAGATGTATCATTAACCTCAGCCAGATACATACTGGACTTGGTTTATGAATAACTATTGTCTTAGCGTAATACAAATATAATGTATACATGGTATGATAGTGTCCCTTCATGAAAATAGGTAATATATAAGTATCAAACCATTATGTCGATCATATGAATATCATGTGTATTCAAAAACCTGACAATATGTGTTAGAATAAACACATTAATACAAGGACTTTCAATTGTAATATGCAAGTGATCTACTTCACTATCTCCATGTAAAAGTAAAATTATATCATGCTCATAGTTGCAATAAGATGTGTAAATGCATCAATTGCACAAGATATAGTACTTCAGGATCCAATCTAGTTTTGGATGTTTCTTATCTCAACTTCTTTCAGCAGATAATCTATCACTTTTGAAAACTCTCTAAGAGTTTTAATAATTTTCAACTTATAAATTTATGCTATATAAGGATTATAAATAAGTGTTTTAGAAACTTTTATATGCTTCAAACATTTTGAATCCTTAAAAAAGGTCATATAAATTTGTCAAGTGACAATATTCAACGTTTCATGTGTGGCATCTTCAAGTTCTAGACTACAAATCAAATAAGTGTGATGCTTATCAAGATGAGTCCTTTCATGTCACTTGATATATATTTCTACCTCAGCATACTTAAATAAATGTAGAATGCATATCCTCATAATCTTTTATAGTATTATGTCAATATTGTATTAAAAATATTATCGATGATATATCATTTTGTATCGGATCATAATGTGACATAACATTTTGAGATCTCATCACATCATTATTTTTAGGTACCTAAACCTTTCATAAGGTTTCATGAATTGTTATATTGTAGTCTCTTTAAGAGCACATTGCCTTCTTATTATGATCATTTTCTCATTTTTCTTTTCAAGAATTATTTCATTTGAAACTGATTTGTATATCATGTTTCATGCATGCGTAGACTTTTTCCTTTAGGGAAACACAATTAGTAGCATCCGCAACTAAATATGAAATCAATTTTGGATCAGCAAATGCTTCTAGCATTTTACTTGAAGTATCTTTTGAATAAGGATCATATAGATGATAATTCATAATATATTTCTTAGTTGTTTGTTATCTCCCCTCATGTTAGAAAAACTAACATGCATCTCAATTTACTTTAGAGAATCCATCTTTGTGCATTATTATATATCCAATAATCATATACTGCATATCAAAATTATTAAATGGAATAATTCGTTCTTGGCCTTGACCTAATTGAGAGGGAGGAATTAATCATAATTTTTGATCTAATGCAAACAAGTGCTATTGTATGTTATGCATCATACATTAGACCAACAAGAAGCATTGATTCAGCTATTTATCGGAGGCATTCAATATCAACTTAACTAGCATTTCAAGATAAATTTCCTTGATTACAAAATATGAAAATTATGCTCTTAACTCAATTTATATTGATCAAGAAACTTTATGAATGTCAAGCTACAGGTTGACAATAAACTCATATGTGATCATCTTATATCAATGCATCTTAATAGATCACATGATAGGTGAACGAGCTTATATTCACATTTTATACTTTTTAGATTTAAGGAATTCAATAAAAACATTAGTGGTCCAACCTACTTATCATGAGAACAAGCAATATCAATAATTTTTAAAGAATATTCTGATTCTTCAACATATGTCTAATACACAATATGTATATCTTTGGAATGGTAACTCCAAGTTTATCATGACATGCGCCTTTTGTTTTAATAAATTTTTGATTTACTTTACAAGAATAAACATCATATTTACTACTTCAGAGTAAATTGCAGAATATTTCTTCTTAATTATTCTACCTCTTTCGGAGGTAAGTTGTGATACCATCACAATCAAGTGCACGTTTGTATTGATAAGCTTTAGTAAATTTTATCGCATTCACCTTAGAGAATGGGTCTATACTTATAATACTTGAAATACTCATTCCCTGGGAATGGAGTATAGTGCCTTAAGCATATCAATTTATGATAGCCTATAACCTCTTTTAAGATATGAGCTGCTTCAGGAGCAAATCTAGGCATACATATAATGAAAAGAGTTTTCTCTAACATATCTTATAATCATAACAAGCATGTCAAAATATTATTACTTTTGATGATTGTTATTATACTGTCCCCCCATGCATATATTCGTACATTCAATTACTTGTATTCTTTCAAATATATTCTGCACTTCTACCACATTCACTTCAGAGAATGGAGCATATTCAATGAGATAAATTTCATGTCTTTTATCAAAAAATAAACTGTTTTATCTTAGTCATTATTATATTATCAATATGGTGTATTGAGATTCAAAATCAATCTCTTATCCATATAACGACGTCTTAGGTAATATATCAATGGGTTATTATGATGCATCAAGACTTTAACCTGATATCTTACTCTTTTAGTATGATCGATACATTACATAGAGATTTTTTCTCTATCTTTCTTTGTAGTCATAATATTCTAATGAAACAGATCCACTTCATGATCAGCTCCCCTTTCCTTCAAATCGAAGTGTAAGCAAATTTATTTTTTGTGCATACTAGCACATAATCTAACAAGTGAATATTAAAATATTAAATCAAGGATAAGCAAACAATTTTAATTCCTTACCTATGATGGCCACCTATCACTTTGTTTTGCATAACATATCTTACTAAATCACAACATAATACAGAACCTTACCTATGCTATAAGGCATAATTCTACAATATAATATTAATTTCATACCTGACTAACATTAGTATTAGGAGTATACACGATTAAATTGTCAAAAAAGTTAGCAAACCTATTAGTATCTGACATCACTTACCTTAACATCTTCAAAATAATGTTAATAGGGTTTGATTGATAGCAATTTTTTTTATCTATTAAAGCAACGAGTGAATATAAATATATACTCAATGACAGAACCTCGTGCTGATGACATGTTATAAAATATAAAGCAGATAACAAGAAAAATAGAGAGAAAAGAGAGGGTGGTTCTTATTTCTCTTGAGGAATTTCTTAAGGGGTTAATTACAATGAAGAAAACCCCCTTTATTTATAGGGGAAAACTAACTTTGTACCAAAAGTTAGGGTTTGTAACTTTTCAATAAATAGACATTCACTATATATGGTAATACATTTATAACAACATGAATGATGTTAACCCTATTGATACCCCTATAGGGACAAGTTAAAAAATGAATGCTAATAAACCTGGTCCCTTGGTGAATGAGACTATGTACAAAAGAATAATTGGGTTTCTTTTGTATCTAACTGCTAGTAAACCTGATATTGTATTCAATTTGGGAATGTGTGCTAAGTTTCAAGCTTATTCGAAGGAGTCTCACTTAAAAGTTGCAAAGAGGATTCTTAAATATCTAAAAGGAATAGGGGACCTGATCCTATTTTATCCATATGGTGATAATTTTGATCTAATTGTCTATGTAATACAAATTATGCAAGGTACCTGGTTGACTGGAAAGTACTTCTAGGATGACTCATTTCCTTGGGTCTTTTCTAATTTCATGAGGATCCAACAAACAAAACTTTATAGCACTTTTCACATGAGAAGTTGTGTACATAGCAACTGCATCCTGTTGTTCTTAACGACTTTGGATCAAGCAAAAACTAAAGAATTTTAGGATAGTAACTAAATCTATTCCTTTTTTTATGTGACAATAACAATGCTCACAATATGGACAAAACTTATGTGCAACACAAGAAGACCAAAAATATTGATGTGGGATGCTATTTCCTCAAAGATAATATGGAGAAAGGGGCTATTTCCATGAAGTTATGTAAAACTGATGCTCAAGTTGCTGATATTTTCACAAAGGCTCTCTATAGGGACCAGTTTAAGAAAAATATGTTGAAGCTAGGCTTGATCAAAATAAATTAAGCTTCCCTAGTTGATCTTATCTCTCCTGACATTAGCTATGATTATGAGCAAGTATCCTTATAATAATTTATTTATTTAGTCTAACTCAGTACCATCCTTTTTGTAAGTATACATGCATAGTGGGAAAGCTGATGAGAGGGATAAATGAGACAAACTTGAAGAAAACTTCCTTCAATAAGAGAGGGACCAGGTTCCTACCAAAAGGTTAGTGCCATATATATTGCTTTTATAAACATGGGAATTTACTATTCCAAAGGCCACATGCCCCTTCCTTCCTCTTTGTAATAGTGTCAAATCATTAAAAAATAGAAGAGTGTGCCCAATAAGGACCTTTCATGCCTTTTTCCTTTAATTACCAAATATTAATCCTCTTCATCTTCTTTAAATTTTATATCAAAACCATGATCTCCCACATTATTACATCTTCTTCAAGTCGCATTCTCAAAAAATCTCTCATCCACTCTGGGTTTCAAATTAACTCTCTCTTAGCTCAAAAACAATCTCTAACATCATCTCTCTTGAAAACTTTTATTGATGATAAAAGTTCTCCAACTGATGTAGCACTAAATAGAAATCTTTTTTTTTTGAAGAAAACCCCACTACTATGACTGAAAAGGAAACCTTTACTAAAACATATCTTGTTTGTTCATAAATTTTTCCTAAAACTGCCTCCATCACAGTTGGAGAATCCTTTCTCACTAGATTTGGGTCTACTATTGAGTCAGCTACTTCTAAGCCTCAACCTGATCCTTTGAATACCAAAAAGGTTATTGAGTTCTCACATGGACCAAGTTTCGTTAATTCTTTTAAATCTATTCCCATTGATGAACACTTATTTGATGGGGATCTACCAGCTGATAAATCAAACCCTTAAAATAGTGCAATGGCAGGGATATACTGGGTTGCTTAAAGCTTAACCTTTTTGGCTAGAAATTAATGAATTATTCCAACTGAATCTAATGAACCCATCTTGCCTGAGTCACCAGTTTACTTATCTCGTCTAGCTTATAATGGAACTCCAATCTTAATAGAAGTTCAAGAAAAACCATTTTTTCCCTCAGTAGAGGACAATGTCGAGGAAAAAAAAAGTGGCGATCTGACATAGAAAGGATTTAGACAACATGGTTCCAAATGAAAGGAAAATATTGACATTTCTAAAAAGTTTTAAAGACCTATTGTACTATAAGTACATAAAAGAAATTGATGAGTGATACTATAAAAGCAAATAAGTCTGCCACTATTCACTAGAGAAGAATAAAAACGGTTCAGTACTAGAAACAAAAGTACTCGCAAATGAGGTTGTTGAAGTGGAGGAAAATAATAAGAAAAATAAGATAGACTGTAATATTGATGCTGCACCAAAAAAGAGAATGAAGGGGAAAGGTGTCTCTAGGACATCTAGGTTGTTTATGGCAAAAGCCAGAGCGGCTACTCTTAAGAAGCACATCTCAGTCAAAAAAAGGATGTTGAGCCTCATGAGGGACCTGGTCCTAAAACTGACTCCACCACATTTGAACAAGTGGGTCAGTTAACAAAAGGACTAGGTACCTCGTCAAAATAAAGAAAAGTTCATAAAGAATCAAAATTTCTCATAAGGGAGGAGAGAATTGAAGTACTCAAAACCTAAAGTGTATTGAAAGAAAGGGTATTTGATCCAACAATCATTGATAAGCCTAAAATGGTTGAACTGCTTGAGTATATAAAATTTTAAGAATGGTTTTATTTGTTTTATCTGCCAATTCTGTAGTTCATGAGAAGGAAGTGAGGGACTTATACTACACCTTAATATTCTCTAAAGATGGTTTACACATATCTTTTATGGTTCAAGGAGTTGAGATACATCTTGATAAAACCATGCTTGGTAAAATTCTTGATGTTATAATACAAGAATAATCACGAATATAGACTTATAAGGGTGCGCGTTGGTCTCGAGACTTGGTGTGTGCAATTTAAGTGTAGAAGATGCCTAAAACACACCAAAATCAGCCCATAACTTACACTTGATGGGAATCGTACTCTTTGAAGGCCCTTTTGGTCATTTTAACTTATATCTTGTAATAGTTATATAAAGAACAATGTAGGGTTTTATTTAGTTAGATTATTATGGATGTTGAAGTGAGAAACACTTGAAAAACACAAAGTCCTCTCTTCTTTTGATGAGGCAAAGCCGAAACTAGGAGAAAACAATAGGGTGGATTCTCTTTGTTGTTGATTGCTTGGAAACATTGATGCTAGAGAGGTGGATTCCGATCTTGTGTCTTTGTAAGAGATAGATTTATTGTTGTATGTAGTGTTAAGGGTACAAGAGTTACCATTCTTGGGTTCTTAACATTATACCTTCATATGGTCTATCTATCTATCTTTTTCCTTTTGTAATCTTATATCCATTTTGTATTTTGTATTGTGAAGCCATTTTTATTATTGTTGTTGTTGTTCTCATTGTAGTTTAATCTTGTGTTGTTAACTTAGTTTGTTATTGGCTGTAAAGGTGTCAAACACCTAGTAATATTGTCCTTCTTGTATTGTATTCTTGAATGCGAGAGTGGTTTCGAAAAGGGTCCTCGATTCTTTGAATTAGTGGACTATTTTTGGAGTGCGTTTGGACTTTTTTGAGCTAATTTTGTGTCTTTCAAGTTTTTACCGTATCATTTGGTATCAAATCATGGCTTGATATTGTTCCTACAAGATTAATATTGGGTTTGCTTGTTAGAAAATAAAAAAAAAATTATTGAAAAGCTGAAAATTTTAGAAAAATTACATGTCCATTGTTGTTGTCTTGGCCAAAATTGTGTTCTTGGCCAAGATTTGTTCTTGATTATAGGTCTAGGAGTCTTTTACTTGTCTTGTGTTTTTGTAGTGTTAGTTTTTTTCCTCACTAACACTTTGAGTCGATCCAAACTTGAGCTTGAATTGTTAATATTGTTGTTGTGAATAAAGTGTGGCTGATTGGATGTTGTTGTTGTTCTAGCCTTGACCGAGTTGATGGCCTTGTGTTGTGTTGTTGTTTTAGATGTTGAAATAATCTTGTTGTGTTATTTTTTTCATCACAACCTTCATCTTTTGTAAAACCAAAAACACAACACAAAGGGGACTTAGCCGATTATTGTTGCTATCCTTGTGGTCTTGGCCGTGAGATTGTTGTTGGTTGTTCTTGTTTTGGTTGTTGTGTTCTTGAAGTTCTTCACCATATTCATCAGCTTTTTAATATTAAAGTGAACTTATATATTAAAAAGGTGAAAGACAAGGTGTAGTATTTTTTGAATCTTGAAAGACCCCCAACTACCAAAAAGACTTTACATCACATCTCAACCTTTTTCCATAAAACAAGGGTCCATGTTTTAAGGAGAAGTACAAGTCTAGTCAAAGACTTTTAATTTTTGAAATTTGGATTGAAAAAGGATCTCTAAAGACTAGTTTTTATTTCCTGAACAATTTCCACCAAAGTCCAAATTGTGAAATTAAAATTTATCAAGAACCGAACCACTAGTGGACTACCACATCACCATATACACTGTTCACGCAACAATTTTGGCTCAAATTTTGATATTTTAGTTTCATTGTGTTGTTCGATTAGTTTCATTTGTTGATTCCATTACTACCTTACAAGCTAGTACTATTTTGTAAGTTAGTTTTGAAACCGTCCTTCGTGTATACGTTCTAAGCTAGTAACATTTGTTGCTTCATTTGTTGATTCCATTACTAACTTACAAGCTAGTGCTAGTTTGTAAGTTAGTTTTGAAACCGTCCTTCGTGTATATGTTCCTTTGTGTGTATTACTCTTTTGAGTCATTGTAATACTTGGTCCACCTCTCAATTCCTCACGGAGTACAAGGAAGGTTACGACACTTGTGAGACCAAAGTAAAAAAAATTCTGAGAGACAAAACAATAGAGAGGGAGTGTGAGGACCATTCTTGTAAATCTAACTTATTTGTTATTTTGTAGGTAAATTCTTGGGCATAATGGAAACCATATTAGCCCTCCTTGTTGCTTTGTCCCAATACCTTGCTAGGGCAAATGTGGGTCTTGAAAAAATTGACTCGGATGTGGTAACTATGAGTGAGAGGTTGGATCAAATAAAGAGTAGAAGGAACTCCCGTAATTTTACTCCCAAAACTTTACTTCCAATGACCAATCCTCCAAGACTACAACATAATGCCACAAGCCAAGCTCTAAATAACCCTCAAAATCGACAACAATATAGATAACTTCCCCTAAAAGTTGATCAATTCCAACAAGGAGAACTTGGAAGCCAATTTCCTCCCATCCAAGCTCCACAACTGAAGCTCCACGTTACCAAATTGAGCCTCTCAACCAAAACTTCCCTTTCCCAAGAAGAGAAATATGGTAGAGAGAGATACAAAGGATATGAGTCTATGACGATGCTTATATGATAGAAGGAGACTTGATTCGGATGAGATTGAAGGACAATCTCAAGAGGGAGAGGAAGCCGAGGGTCAAAATGAAGATGTTGGATCCGAGACTTTTTGTCATTATGCTCTCGGGTTTGGCTAGCTTAGGGACTATTTTTTGTTCATCTCATGTGGGATGTTTTAAGTCATTTTTGATACATCCTTTGTTATTATTAATCTTTTGGGCTCTTCATGTTTTGCGGACTATTTTGAGTGATTTCTTTTAAAGTGGCCAATTGTACAAGATGAAGCTGTGAATTTGTGGGCAAATTTCTCTAAAGATGGAGAGGATGATATAAGAATAATCATGAATATGGAGAATAATCACGGATATGGACTTATAAGGGTGCACGTTGGTCTCAAGACTTGGTGTGTGCAATTTAAGTGTAGAAGAGGCCCAAAACACACCAAAATCAGCCCATAACTTACACTTGATGGGAATCGTACTCTTTGAAGGCCCTTTGGGTCATTTTAACTTATATCTTGTAATAGTTATATAAAGAACAATGTAGGGTTTTAATTACTTAGATTATTATGGATGTTGAAGTGAGAAACACTTGAAAAACACAAAGTCCTCTCTTCTCTTGATAAGGCAAAACTGAAACTAGGAGACAACAATAGGGTGGATTCTCTTTATTATTGATTGCTTGGAAACATTGATGCTAGAGAGGTGGATTCTGATTTTATGTCTTTGTAAGAGATAGATTTATTTTTGTATGTAGTGTTAAGGGTCCAAGAGTTACCATTCTTGGGTTCTTAACATTATAACTTCATGTGGTCTATCTATCTATCCTTTTCTTTTTGTAATCTTGTATCCATTTTGTATCTTGTATTGTGAAGCCGTTTTTATTGTTGTTGTTGTTGTTGTTGTTGTTGTTGTTCTCATTGTGGTTTAATATTGTGTTGTTAACTTAGTTTGTTGTTGGCTGCAAAGGTGTCAAACACCTTGTAATATTGTCCTTTTTGTATTGCATTCTTGAATCTGAGAGTGGTTTCCAAAAGGGTCCTCGATTCTTTGAATTAGTGAACTATTTTGGAGTGCGTTTGGACTATTTTGAGCCAATTTCATGTCTTCCAAGTTTTAACCGTATCATGTTACCATGGAAGGGATCAATATTGTGAAGGATAAAGTGCCATCTGTTGATTTTATATAAAAAGTAAACAAGATCATTAAAAACTCAAACATTGGAGTGTTGAAGAAATACCTAAAAAAGGAATTCCAATTGTTGTTTATGTTCATGAAAAAATTTTTACTTCCACGATTAGAAAAGATAACAATAGGCTCAACAACAGACCTATTCCTCATGGAATCCTAAGCAAGTTTGAAACTGTCAACCTTCATGCAATTATGATCGAGCACATGCACAACGTAATACACGTTGAAGATGGAAAGGATGGTATGACACATGGCCTACCTACTGAATAAAGTAGTTAATCATTTTAAGGTTGAGTATTCAAAAAGACTGGCTGGGTCAAACAAACAAACCTTCTCAATGACTAATTAGATTAAAAATGAGTGTTTAAAAGAAAAGGTTGGGGCTAATCTTATGTCAAAGATATCAAAACTCATCGATGAACAAAAAATATGGCTGCATAATTGGAAGACATGACTGTTGTTGTAGTTAAGCGAGATACAAAAATTCCTCCATTGAAGGCAACACTACATCAAGTCATAGTTGAGGGATCCGGTACCACTGATGTGCTCCACGCAGAAGATCAAAAACTTAAAGAATAGGTCAAGGGTCTGAATACTGATGTCAACGGTCTCAATGCTAAAGTTAAGGACTTGACTATGAATATTCTTAATATGCATGTAGCTGAAAGTATGTGTATGGACTTGGTTTTTCGTTCCCTTGCTCCTAAGTCTCCTTCTTATTAAGTCCTCCTAATAATCATATTCCTTGTCTTTTTTGTGTCAGTTCTTTTTTGTTGTTTCTGTGACAAATTTGGAGTAATTCCTTCTGTGTTTTATTGAGCTAATTTTGAATGATATTTTTCCTTGCTTTTATGAATGAAATATTTTTTATATTTATCATCTCTCTCTCTTTTTGGCTTCGCTTATTCATGTTAGTGTTGCACCATTGGTCGTGGGCTAGCCTTATGGGCATATTATCTATCTTGGTTTACTGTTATTACTTTTTTATAATGCTAAAAGAGGGAAAATATTATCTACTATTGGGTTGTCTTGGTTTACTTTAGGAGACCTAATCCCTTGTAGCTGGGAGAGGAATCTAGTTAAAAGGAGAGCTGATTGAAAGAGGGAGTCTTGGTTTACTTTGAGGAACCCAGTCCCTTGCAGGTAGGAAAAAATTCTATTTGAAAGAGGGAACTGATGGAAAGAGGGAATTGACTGATAAGGGAAAAAGAAGAGTTTATTTGATAGAAAAACTGATTGATCGGAGGAATATCCTGAAATAGTTTGTCATTATCAAAAAGGGAAAAATATAGTATGTGGTATTGATGATTTCCAAACAAGAGTTCAAGGGACCTAGTCTCTGCCATGCTCACTTAAGATTGAAACTCTGTACAACTGTAGACTGTGTTGACTGTTTTGGCTGTTAATGTGGCAGTAGTATTGCGACTAGTGTGTTAACACCTGGTCCAATAGGATGTTGTTAAGGTTTTTATCTCTAGTACAACAATAAGTTGTGATAAGATCAAAACCTAATTCTTTTGAGAAACCTGAAATGGATTCATCTCTCTAGCAAAAGGCGACTCTAAGCTCATTTCAATAAAAAAGACCTGATCGAGTTACTACTTTACTTTTGTTGCTTTATTGAATATTGAGTCATTTGTTTTTGAAATTGTAAATGTAGTCTTGTACTATAAAGAATACTATATTTTGGTCTTTTCTATGTCTTAAGTTAAGTCATCGGAATTAGAGTTAGTTGTCGTATCATCCTAAGTGTTATCAAGTTCTTTTTAACATGCTTTATGTTATTCTGGGTAGATTTACCTAGAAGCATCACCTAGAGTTAGTTGATGTGTAGGTGTGGTAGAGTTACTATGTCGATCTTGCTATAGAGTTTCTATGAGGTGGTAGGATTAAGAGCTTAATTTTGGTGGTTATTGAAGTCTGTAATCATCCCTTTAGCTTGAAATTTGTGGAGTTTGCTGGAAATCTTGTGAGACGAGTCATGAGTTTTCCTCCCTTGAGCAATGAGTTTTCCACATAAATATTGTGTGTTATTTATTTTCAGCACTTTACATTTATTCTACTTATCTTTCTATTTTTGTACCTAAGGGACTTGGTCCCTTTGCTGGTGGTGGAATCTTATTAGTCATCAATATTTATTATAATTTCTTTTTTTTAAAAAAACTGTTGTGCCTAGTCTAGCTTTTGCATACCTCAATTAATTTACAGGATACTTGTCTCCTCCCACCAATAACATATATCTTAGGAATGATAAATTAAGGAATAATTGTCTTATGTCTTTTGTCTCTGTTGGAATTTGAACCCGAGACCTCAGATTTTCAATCCACTACTACGCGACACTTAGGTGCGTTATTATAATTTCATAAGCGAATTTGAGAAACATAAAGTGTGTCTCTATTGTAAAATATGGAACAATCACGAAAATTCTCTAGCTTGAGGTGTGTTATGACATTGTCCTTAAGAATATTTCATCGGTTACGGTGCATTCCGCATAATTCAACAAGCTCTTCTAATAATGAATTACGAGCCATATACTGACAAAGAATAGATATAACCCAACACCATAATATATTAGAGGAAAAATATTTTCTGTTTTCTATATCTTACATGAAAAAAACATAGATGTCTGAACGTTGATAGTCCCAAGTTTTAATGAAAAGAGAATTTGAAATCTCTCTCTCTCGTGGTCATAACAATGAAGGATAGGATTTGTGATGCTTAGGTCACAAGTCTAGGCAATGACTTGTGATCAGTTGTCACGAGTCATTAGCCAAGCCATGACGACTATCCCTTATTTTTCTTTCCCATTTTAATTGAGGTATTTTTGGTATTTTCCTTCCTTTACACTTTACCCATGACTTAAAAACTCTCTAATGACCCCTTTAACATCAGTTATCAAATCAAATTCACTACTTTCTCTTCTTTACCTCTTAAGGCAAGAGAATACTATGGTTGTACAAGGAATTCAATGTTTAAGCTCCAACTTTTGAATTTCTTTCAATTTCTTGTGTATTTCAGATATGTCTATCACCCTTAAATTTGTATTTATCATTTGGTATAAATTGGCTTAATATTCATAAGATTGCATGTAATACCCCGGGAAATTTTTCGTTGAAATTTTGTGCGTAAACTTGTTGGGTTCTATCTTTTAGAATGAATTATAAATTTTCCATATGGAATGCCTTAGATTATGAACCACCATTACGTATAGTATCAAATAAGATTTCCAACAATATGTGGATCATCCAAAACGGACACCCGAGCGACGAGTTATGAACATTCCGATCGAACCGTCAATAGTAGTGAACAGTAAAACGTGCAGAAAAAGTACTGAGGCCTGGTGTATTTTTGCTCCAACTTTAAACGATCATAACTCCTTGTACATAATGATCTGGGTGATTTACTATATATCAACAGAAAGCTCTACGAGTCCTCTTTCCAATGAAATTGGTTTAGTCCAATTTGTCTATCGAAGCAAAAAGTTATGGTCGATCTACTTCAGCCTATCAAAAGTGAATTTTTGGGTCAACTTGAAATGATCATAACTCCTCGTACACAATGATTTGAGTGAAATACTATATATCAATGGAAAGATATGAGAGTCCTCTTTCTAATGAAATTGGTTTCATCCAATTTGAATATCGAAGTAAAACGTTATGCCATCAAAACTATCCACTAAAGGACAGATTCGAGAATTATTTAATTTTTAGGGGCATTTTGGTCATTCCCCCTCACCCAAAATCCATCCAAACGCTATATTAAAGCCTATTAGAAGCATTATATGTTATATTTCATCAAATTTCCTCAAAAA
The DNA here is from genome assembly GCF_002878395.1 of Capsicum annuum. Lineage (NCBI taxonomy): Eukaryota > Viridiplantae > Streptophyta > Magnoliopsida > Solanales > Solanaceae > Capsicum > Capsicum annuum. The sequence continues at coordinate 128,289,367 of NC_061115.1, read as the reverse complement.
GAAAACCCTAAGCTCCTACATCCAACTTCAAGAACCTCCAAAGTTCAGCATTAGTTCTGCAAATTTATTCAAAATTCCAAGTTCCTAGTTCAAGAACTTCAAAAACCTCCAAAGTTCACCATTAATTCTGTAAATTCCATCATTCAAAGACACGATTAACATCTCAAAAATGAGTATCGGTCTAAAGTTCATCATTCAAGGTATGTGGGTTTTTTTCAACAAGAACTCTCTTTCGTTCTTGTGCCCAAAAGTAATTTTCTTTACAAAGACATGATTTTTATTTGATTTTTATGAATTTGAAGCATGAACCCATATCTTATGACGATTATTATGAAATCTTGATGTTTATGATTTTGAAAGATGAATTTACATGTGTGGAGATATAAAGCATGAATCTTGAATGATATTTGTCATGATTTTGATATTTGGGTCGTGAATCCCCATTGAAAATTATGTTTTTTTGAGAAAGTGTGTGTTATAAGCACGTTGATGTTGAATATTTGAGATATTTTAAATGATTTGACCTTTTGGTCTTAATGGAGTTATTTTGAACTCGAGTCTGAAAGAAATCCACAACGTGATTGATTTTGATAGATGGGAAGCATGATGGCTCCCGATGTATATTTATATATTACTGAAATTATTTTATTGTGGATTGTCTTTGAAATGATCTGAGCTAAGTTTGGGAGAAATCTTTAGCACCGAGTGGGAGGTATAAAGCGACCTTACTTCCCTAGAACTACGTACCCTCATAGGAGTGAGCCTGAGGCTAATTTATATAGTGATCACTAGATTGTGTGGATTTGATATCGATAGTCCTACTCCGATGGCAAGGATAGGATGGCTCTCCCCAACGTGGGTTGTACGTTTGACTCCATGTAGCTCACATGGTTTATGTCAGTTGTAGGATCTCCAAGTGTGTGTGTGTTTCCTTGTGTCTATGGTGAATGGTGAAATGATTTGAAAGTGGAATTGTGAAAGTATTCTTTCGAAGATTTAAATGATATTTACATTATGAGAATTGATATTCTTGATGAACTGAAAGTGATTGACAAATTATATGATGACTCACATGTGTTATTGTACTTATTTCATCCTCTCATGATTATGATGATTTTATTCGGGCTATGTGAGTCTTTCATACATCCTGCATATTTCTTATAAATATTTATGATGATGATGTTTATACAACTGCATACACCCCCGTATACTTGGTTCCTTTTTATGGTACTGACCCACATCTTTGGATGTGGGCTACATTTTCTCGGAATGTAGGTTCAGGTGCTCAGTTCCAGGTTCGACAATGATTCTTCAGGCATGCTGTTCTACATCCTCTGTTGTGGTGAGTCCTCATATTTCGAGGATATGATGTCTGATGTTGGTTTCACGAAATTGTTTACATTTGATAACTGAGTATGAGTCAGTTGGGGCATGTCTCAATGGCTCGCTGGTTTTATTGATTTTCTTAGATGCTTGTCAGACTAGTATAGATGTTGGGAGTTGACTAATAAGTCGTATTTTGTTATCTTTTTGAAATTCTTTTATTCTTGGATGATGATTACTCAGTTGATATTTGAGGGTTATTTATGGAAACTCCGTTGATTTGTGTTGAATTGAATGAAAATGGCTCAAAGGGTTAGCTTGGGGCTACTCGTAGCCTCAAGTATCGTGTGATGCTCCGGGACCCATTTTCCGGGGCGTTACATTGCATTGTTGGGTTTGAAATTGGGTTGAGGTGCCTCTATGATGATTACTTGAATTGTTTTTCACATGTTTTAAATATGCCATTCATGTATTAATTGACATTTTTGGGACTGAATGAGTGCATAGTTATGGAGATTGAAATGGGGAACATAGGTTTCCCCAAATGATTGGATTTTTGTCTTGGTAATAGCATTAACCTCAACCCACCTTCATATCCTTGGTTTTAAATATGGAATTTGCATGTTTTAACTTACTTTTGTAACCTTGCATTGTATTAAAAGATAATGGATAATCAAAATAGTTTTGGAAGGCCTTTGGTGTCCATGATTTGGATTTTTAAATGGAACGTGGGAGTTTAATGGTTAATTAGGTTACTGTGGCATAATTATATATAAGCTTGCAAGCATATTTGGTAGAAAGATATTATGTCAGTAAGTGCCTTAATGAATAACTCCTGGATCACTGGTTGAGTTTATGTGAAAGTTGTTTAATTTGTGCTTAAAGGTAATTGTATAGCTCACCATGAATGTGAAAGTTTGGAGAGGACCAACACTGAAAACTACATTTGTCGGTATGGGGGTCTATATGATCATGTGCATAATACATATTATATATATTTTGTAAGAGCTATCGCCTTGGTTTCTTTAGCCTTTTCTTTGGATTTCCTTGGTTTATGCTACTAACATGCACTAGGGCCCTTTTAGCAAGGGGAGCTGAACCTTATAGCCCATGGGTTCCCTTAGGATAGAGTGAGCTACACAGTTAAGGATGATATTTTAAACTCTCATGTTCATGATCCTTTGCCCTATCCTGTCATCCTATGTAGGCATATATGAATATTGTGCATATTGTTTTGACTAGTTTTTGGCATTGGTATTACTTTATCACTTTCCAGGAGTTACATGCCAGTGCTTATCCTACTAACTATTCTAGACATTATATCTATTCATAATGTAAGGTCCTAGGGTTTTTTTGTTACTCCTATGCAACGTTAGGTGGCATGGTTCGTCAGTTGAGTTTCTATGAAGTGGTGAGCCTCCACCTTTCACAAAACCCTATCATTTTCCTAGATTTCTTTTTAAATTTTGGGAATTGTGAGTTGTCTTTCGTCATAGTCGGGTGTATGTCCCAACCTAGTTTGGTATTCTAATTTTTAGAGTCTTTTATGTACAAGTGTGGGTTGTTTGTTGTTTGACTCTTAGGTTTTATTCGAGTTATCCATTCATTTTATTATTATGTTTGGTTGTCATCCGCGATATTTATTTATTGTGTTCTGGTTGTTGGGCTAAAGGGGTAGTCTATGACTCATGGTGGGCTTGAGAGACCCATCATGTCCTAGCCCTATGTCACGACACGAGGCTACCCCTTGTCATAACACGGTGCTTAGAACTACAAGTGATCCCAAGTTAACCTATGTACTAACATGATTCTTAAGCAACTAATTTAAATTGTATAAAAACTAAATTTACTAAGCGGAAACTTTATCATGAGGAAGTTTGAATAAATGAAATACTGATAAACTTTACAACACGATAAAACTAAAGAAAGAAACTTGAATAACATGTAATGACTTTGACTAACTATCTATGAAGCCTCTACTATACTGACTACAGATAGATGAGACATGCCTCCAACTACCACTAATCAACATATATGACTAATCAAAATACAACACATGAACTGCAACAGACTAGAGTTCCGAAAATAGGAGAACTCATCATCTGCTAGCTAAAAGCAGAGAACTGTCTGACCCTGGTGTGTGGACTACTTCAGGTACCTATAATATGAAACAATATAGCTACATAGATGTATATGTGGTCAGTACTTCTGGAATGTGCTGAGTGAGTAAGGGTGAATGCAATAAGTTAAACTGAATAGATACATAATCTTAAAATATGCATGCCAAGTGCAAGTAGACTCACCGAGAGACTGAAATCAAATGAAAGATGAAGTATATTAAAACATGAGTAATAAGCATATTTTGATAAGTTGGTGAATCACTACACTTAGTTTCTTAAATCTTTACTTTTGTAGAATAAGTAAAACTGAAGCTGGGAAGCGGTAAAACATAAATACTTTATGTATATCTCATGTAAAGCTGAACATACTGTAAAACTAAACTGAGGATCATGTATATATACTTAAGCATGAAAACATGAATGTGTAAAACTGAGAATGCATGACCAATCATAAACATGTACTGAAATAATCTGTAATATGAATGACTGAATCACTGCTATTTGCATAACTTGATAACTGAGATCTATATAAATGAATATCTGATATTTGTACCCTTGGTCATGGAAACCTGAATTGACCTAATTTGAATACTAAATTGAGACTGTGGGAGATAACTACAACCGACATGCCCTAATATGAGCTATCGAGGTCTAACCTATAACCCCAGTTAGAAGGGTATTGGTACCTTGCCAGGGGTACCAACACATGACTGATGATGTGGATCCACAAGGCTGATATCTCAAAGGACGAGGGTGTCATGCCTAACTGATGGGGGATCCCTCATAAACTATGATGGTGCTGTAGGTCTAGAACTTAGGGACTATTACTAACGACTTATGCCTAATTTATGGTGGAGCCACCACCCCTGCGTTCACTCGTGCTAAGGGTTACTTCCAACTGAATAACAATGGTATTATTATTGGTTTAATATGATATGGTACTGAACTAATAAATGCTCAGCATGAACATGATATCTGAGTCTGAAAATAAAATCATGTCTGACTGACTTGTTTCTTGAAAACAGAAATATGTAAAACACATAGGTATCGGGTGTTCATAACCCGCTAGCACTGAATGATCACAAAATACGATAACAATGCTTAAACAGTGGTATGAAATCGTAGTTCAAAGACCCAAAACATAAGACATTTTAATAATTAAGTGAAATCCATGAACTTGAACATGAGGATGAGTTAAACTTGAGTAAACAACATATTCACATGATTTAATTCATAGCTCAAATATTTGACATGGAATTACTTGAATAGAACATGAGTAATTGAAATTAAAACATGAAATAAACTAGTTTTCATAGTAACACATGTTGACATGGCTAGAATTCAAATTACTAAGAAATACATGGATTAAGTTCATTAGTTGCATGGATAATTTCATAAAATAGGATGAAATTCATACTTTAAATCAAAAAGAGGGTTTTTGGACTCAATAGATGAAAGGAACCCATTGATGAATACCCCACATATCTCAATTAGATGAATTCTTGAAGGAAAACTTGAAATTGAAACTTTAATCCTTGAGTTCTTGAGGGAATAAAGTTGAATTTCATTATTGAAAAGAGGGGAAGGGTTTTAAATCGTGTATTGGGTGTTTAGGGTTAAGAGAGTGGAAATAACATGATTTAAAAACCCTTAATTCATTTAATAATGATTATGGATGATTTAGGGGTACAAAAAGACTTCAACGCTATTAACTAAGTCAAAACGGAGAAATTTGGGCACTGTGCTATTGCTGGGCAACACACAACTAAAGCACCCCCGAAGATGTGCAGCGTATGCCAAAGCACACCTTATCCAGTGGATATTGGCATTCGTCATGCGATGCTTGACCTTATCATGGTCATAACTTTTCTCTCGAGTATCGGATTAAAGCGAAATTGGAATCATTTGAAAGATAATTCAATTATCTACAAGTTAGTGGGTCTTGAGATGCAAAATTCCACATATGTAAAGATTTATACACATTCCAAGTTGACCATTGTAGAATCGAATACCAAAATTTATCCGAATAAAAGGCTCTTAGCTCAACTTTGCTCTAAGTGATTCCTATGAATATTTTTCCTCATCATAAGCACTCTTAACACTAGGCTAATGATCATAACACATTTATTCAAATAAAAATCATAGGTAGAGTTTACATATGTAGGAACGACGGTTCAATTTTTATATAAAAAATATGGGATGCTACATTATCTCCCCCTTGGAATCATTCATCCTCGAATAATGGATAGAAAATTAGTGAAACTTTAAAACTATGGAATAAGGTACACATGACATGTCTACTAATGAAGGATGTAGCTGGGCTGAAACATTAAAACTTCCATCGTGAAATTAATTTCTGAGCTGACTTGACTTTATTGACTGTAAGGAGCTGATTCATGCTGAGATTTTAGAACTCACTTGAAATGTTCATGATATAATAATACGTATAGAACTGTGAAGTGATAACTGATGCAATAGAATTCCAAGAGTTACTAAAGATGGAATAAAATATGTAACTTCTCATTAGGAATCGTTCCCAGCAAAACATGAAGAGGAATAAAAAGAAAATGAATTTATGGTATCACCAAATACATTATATAAGCACGAATCATGAGACAACGAGACAGGTTGCACAAGGGGTATTAAAAAGTCTAAGCTGGAATACTTGGAAAATCGAGATCATTCACTGAACACTTCTGAATTGAATCATGACTAAATATTTGAATTGGAGACATGATGCATGGATTGAACTAAATTCACAACTTGGATGGACATGAATGAATTAACTCATGGAATAGCCGTAATCATGAAACTTTAGATAGTAATACTAGATAGAAAGATGAAAATCTATAGGAGCTTATCTTGTATGATTGCTAAACTGAATTACTGTCTATACGGACTGAATCATACTTAATTTTTTTACTCAACTGGAGTATTTATCCAACACTTTTCTAAGAATTTCTAATAACATTGGGGAGTAAAGAGTTCTTGGGCATGATCTGAGTGAGAAATCTGAATAATGAATCTCAACATGACTTCAACTCTATAACATGGGATATAAGCCTATGAAATATAAGCTAGGATAGAATCACTTCACCTTAGGCAA